>NW_005187894.1:143363-150723 GCF_000239375.1 Pundamilia nyererei
ACAAAAATGACTGACCAACAAAACATTTTTCTCCTTCATTTCTGTCAAACAATGCTGTATGTAACATGTCTCACGATTAGTATCATGGTTGCTAGGCAACCTGAACAGCGCGACGAAGGCTAGATCGTCCCATTTCACAAGCCTCTCACTTCCGCACTTCTCGTACTAATAGTACGCACCGTACGTAGTACGCGTAGTGTGCGTACTTCAAGCGTGCAGACCCTGAATTGGGACACAGCCACAGAATACCAAAATCAGAATAACTAGAACAGAGGAAAATAATAATAAAACACAAAACGCTGGGTCAACAACTGTGAGAGGAGACTGAAGTTTGGAGCTGGTCACAGGTGTGCTTGCGTTAGCCTCTGAGTGCAGTCTCCCCTTGCAAGTAAAATGGCTCTTGAGTGGCTGTTGTGTTGTGTTCTGCAGTCTCTCGTGGTCTAATTCCAGCATGGTCGCATGTTTGCACCTAACAGGATCTCTGCAAACTGACTTACCTCTGCAAGTGTGAGGCTGTTCCTCCAGCCTCAACAAACATCTGACTGTCCAGTCAAAGACAAACAAAAAACTGGGAAAAAGCTGGGAGATAGAAAATGCTGTCTGGGTGTTGCTGGATGTTGTTGGTCTGAGTCCACACATTAGCAGAGTGCTTCTTGGCCCCACTGACCCATGTGGACAGTGACTGTGGAGAACTGTTCTGGCAAACTGAAAAGAGAATTAAAATGACAAAAAGCCAAACAGGATTTCCATATTGGAATCAGCAATCAAAAAAACATTGGTTCGTATTTCAATTAAATATGAATATATTGCTTAACTGTAAATGGCTAAGATCTGGTTTGATTTACATCCTTCGCACAGCACATTTGTCCAGGCCTTCAGGTAAACATAGGAGTAATCTCGGGTAACATGACTCAGAGTAGAGATTCTGTAAGAAAGATTGCTAGCTCTAATATTATTACCACAAAATCCAAGGACACACGAACAGCTCAGATTTCTTGAAGTATTTAAACAAATGTCAGTCTATCCATTCATTTTCTTCTGAATATTCAATTCAAGTTCACAGTGGGAGGCGCATACATGACACGGAAGTGACGGACAAGGTAAGCAACTCATGTTCTAACTGACGTCTGACGCCAGAGATTTGGCGATTTTTGATTAAAGCGAATGGTAGCTTAGAATTGAACAAATTTCTTTAAGCTTCAATTTTATCAAATACACTTATGAATTGTCTTATAACTAACAATATTTGTCTAAATCATCTCCAACACCCTGGAGAACAACGGGGGGGAGGCTCTCCAAGATTACATGGATCGGTGCTTCCAGGATCTCGTAATGTCAAAGGGTCAGAGTCTTCCCCGGGCAAAACTGAGACGCCGTCATTGAAAAGATGTCGCCTGGCAGACTCCCCCAGCACAACATCGCCAGCCCACAAAGATATTGCAGACATCCTAGAGTCAATCAACAAACGATTTTCCAGTTTCGATGTCCTTGGTGGAGACTCTACAGCGGGAATTTAAATCCTTGCGAGAATCCCTGGAGTTCAGCCAGCAGAAAGTGGAAACGCTCGCTGCTGAAAATGCCACGCTAAGGGAGTCGGTCAAATGTCTCACTGAAAATGTTACCCAGCTAAATAGAGAAAATAAAAAAATAAAAGAGTTATTGATCTCGCTCCTGGCATACGAGATAAACTTGTATTTTCTGGTATTCCAGAATCCGCTGGAGACGCGTATGGACTGCCATAATTAAACAATTAAATCAAGGGCGTAGATTTGGCATGGACGGAAGGAACATGTCCCCACCAATAATTTGATCTCTTCAAGTAAAGAAAAACAAACCCGATAGAAAGAAAAAAACGGTCTGTCAATGTCTCATTCACCCAGCGGTGCAGAAAGAGTTAAATTACGTTCTTTACTGGAGTCCTACGTCATGTGACAAATACGGCCAATGTGATTGGCTGTGCCTTTCAGCGAGCTCTGTTTAGTTTTAGCAGCGGCGAGCCTGCGCTGCGAGTAGTGATGGTAAATTCGATTCTTTTTACTGAATCGAGTTTTAATGAGTCACTCACCAAAGTGAATCCGGTTTCTTGAGTCATTTGAGTCACTGAGTCAGTTGACCAGAGAGTGCAAAGATGTATATTTTCACTCAAACTTAATTTGTTTCTCTTTTAATGTAAATCCTACTGCTAAGATGAATGATTGTAAAAGAAAATGGAGCAAAAAAGAGCAAAAAAAATTCTAAAGGGGACATTTATTTATTTTTATTTTATTAGTATTTTCCCATAATGTGTCAAATATATATTTTCTCATCTAAATGTCCACTGAGCTGTGAGCCAGGGGGCGGTAATGCGCCTAAACATTGTTTGCCAACCAAGAAGAAGAAGCTGTGAGCCAGGAGGGAGGGGGTGAGTGAGTGAGTGATTCGTACTAGTGATGGAATTTCCAGCTCTTTTTAGAGAACTGGCTCTTTCGGCTCAGCTCACTAAAAAGAGCTGAGGACTCTGAGAAGGACAGAGAACAGGCACTTCTCTCATTCTATAAACAGCAACAGGAATGGGCATGTCCACTTCATTGTACCCACCATTTGCATAATGACTGAAACCAGCTCACTGAGGAACAATGGGCTGGGAGGTCAGTTCCTTAATTTTAATTATGCAAATTCTCATTATTTATAAGATTGGGGGAACCTGCAGTCAGCTGAGACTGAAGAAGTCACTTGGATGAGTGATGAAACGTTTCTCCAGCAAAACGCTACGTCCAGATGAACCGAATCAACTTTTGGAGGTTTTGGAGATTTACTTACCCGGATGGTTGAGCATGCATCAAGACATTTTAAAATGTTCAAAGGGGAATACTATCATTGCTCCATGGAGAAGACATCAGAAAATTAACAATAATAATGTTCTAGGAGCAAAGAGTGAACATTCAAATCAAAAATAAAACCAACATCCAGTGTGTGTCCTTTGTTATGTGTGACAAATGCTGGGTAAAACAAAAAGAATCCATGATGCTGATAAAGCTGTTGATAAATCTGGCAAAAAGGTCACAGTCTTTGTTAATGTTTAAGTTAAAATTCTCATCTATAAGCAGAATTGGACAGCTTCCTGGAGGAGGATCAATGTCACTGAACTCCTTTAAGGAGAAACCATTTATAGCACAGCAAAAATGATCATGAAAACCGGCGTCCAAACACTGCATTAAAATTTCATCAGTCTGTGGAGTAACCACCTGGACAGAGAATATAAAATAGTTCAGTTAGTGAATACTAAGGGTTTGATCTTTGACATTAGTGAATTTCACTCACCAAGAGGAGTCTTTAACTAAAACTAATTGACTTGACAATAAAGTGTTAAACTATTGTCAGTCATGAGGCAGCCATTACACTGTAACTTCCTGTTTTACCAGTAGAGCACAGCAGATTTTAATTTTGACTTGTGGCCATTTCAAACTTTAAAGGTTTAACAGGAGCTCTGAGCTGGTGCAGGAGACGCGAGCCAGAGTCACATGTTCATGAAATTTTGTTTTATCAGACACTTCAGTTATGTTTTCTTCTTAAACTGCTGCAAAAGACACTATGAATGTGTCCAAAGGGGAGGAGCAATAATTAAAATACAAAGCTTTGTGAAAAAGTCAACTATTCAAAAACAGTGGTCACCTGTTCTTGCCATAGGTTTATCACCTCCTTGTTTATGTAATTTCAAAAAGCACAACTGTAAAATTCCACTGTTATTTTAGTTTAAAAAGTTGTTTATTCCCTGTGCCCAAGTTGCCATATTGCTTTAATAAAAAAAGATTCAATTTAACAACTAACAGAATTATCTTTATTTTTATTTTTTGTAAGAAAAAAAATTAAAAAGTTACTAAAATTCAACTTTTCGCCATGTCAGCAGCTACCAGTTGTTTTTTGGGTGACAAACAGCTTAAACTCTTTAGTCTCAAACACAAACATCCTGCAATGAAGGTTTAAAGACACTGATTGATGCTCTGGCTTTTTTTAGGTTGTGGTTTAATATTTATTCTTCAGTGAAAAAACATGTGCATCAGTTAGCCACAACCAGACCAGAACAAGTCAGATTTTATCTGTGACACCTTTGTGAAACCCACAGAACCACACGAGAGAAACAGATGAGGCTAATGTTTGTTAATCTTACAGGGAAACTAAACTGTTGATCAGCATTTGACAAACAAAGAGTAATTTTACTGAGGACACAAAACAAGAGGACAATTTCATTATAGAGGTGTGTGTCTATATACCTGTATAATACACATTTAAAAATATTTTCATCACTTTTTTGTGAACTATATGAATCTAATTTGGTGATAGAAAGACATAAGACATGTAAAAATCTGTAACATGTGGATGTACTCTGGTCTGAGGTACTGGGGGGACCAGTTAGAGAGCAGCAGCTGGACTGGTGGACTACTTCAGTGAAGAGTAGACGACGTCTGGCTCTGGTTTAAAGTCTGAACACAAACACACACAGTTCAAACAACAGGAAACATGATTACAAGCTTTGTAGTTCAACCAAGACCTCCAATCTCCACCTCTCTGCATCACACACAGTCCCAGTTCAGACTTTACTGGGAACCAGCTCAGATACAAATCACAGAGCTTCCATACTGCTCACACTTTTTAAGACGTTCATGAAAAAGCTAGTAAAGTATATCAAAAAATCCAACCTACCCCATTCGGTTGTAATCAGCCAAACTACAGTACATACAAATGTTTTCACACTAATATTTTTTTCAGAGTTGTGGGAGGGCTGGAGCCTGTCCTACCATAAGGTGAGAGGCAGCGTGCACCCTGTAGAGGTCACTAGTCTGTCGCAGGGCTAACACAGAGAGACAGACAACTGTTTTCACGCATATTCAAGCCATAGAGAACTCACGCAAACAAAGGTAGAACATGAAGTCTAAACTCCACATAGAAAGGCTCCGGCCAGGTGGTGGACTCGAACTCACAACCTTTTTGCATTGATACAACACTGTACCACTGTGCTGCCCAATATTTCACATAGCTTCACTAAATAAACTAGAGTTAATCTTCAGAAACTGAGGTGACTGATATGTTAGGTTGAAGGCATTAACTGAGTTTCTGGTGAGATGGCTTAGTGACATTTTTGCTAGATTGACTCGTGTTTTATGAGGCATTTATGGACTGTACAGAAACATTTTCTGTCTCTCTTTCTAGAAGAAATTAGCAACACTGTGTCCAAATATTCAGAAATGCAACACTTCAGTGTTTCAATTCTCAAGTTTCTGGCAACACTACCATTTCAAAATTAACATAAGTAAGTAGTGCACAGTGTTTGTGAAGTACTACTTTGAAGGGTCTTAAAAAAAGGAACCTTGTGTTTGCATGGGTTCTCTCCAGGTACTTCCTCCTATAGTCCAAAAAAATACTGTTATTGGGGATTTGGTTAACTGATGATTCTAAATTGCCCATAGGTTTGACTGTGGTTGTAAATGGTTGTCTGGTTCTCTGTGTTAGCCCTGCGACAGACTGGTGACCTGTCCAGTGTGTATGCAGCTTGTGTATATAGTTTATTATGCTAAGCTAAGATGGTAGAAGAAACATTACATTAGCTTAGCGTACTGGCTGGCTGGAAACGAAGTAAGCATAAAGCTCATCTCTGTCCAACGTTAAAGTTAAAGAGTAGCTGTACTTCTGGTCTTGTTTGGTCTGATGGTTATTTGTCCATAACTGACTTCATCAGTTCTCACTGCTGAATAGACAGCAGCTGGATCACTGTCTGCACAATAAAATCCCACTGCAGTGATCCCCAACCTTTTGTGTGCCATGGACCGGTTTAATGTCCGACGATATTTTCACGGATCGGCCTTTAAGGTGTCGTGGATAAATACAACAAAAACTGTAGTATTTGGTAAATTTAATAATAAATGTGAATTCACTGTGCAAATGTGTTTCTTCCTGAAATGCATCAGCAACATTGACAGTAACATTCTCCTCTCTGCCACTTAATGCTCCCTGGTTGCTATGGTAACACATAAATATTTCTTTTAAAATAAGACACACAACTACAACACAGGAAAAGACCCAGGAAAACAAAGTTAACGACAAAACCCCCGAAAACCTGTTGATCTCCATTTGTGTGGTCAGCAAATGGATTCCTGCACAACTGTTTACCGTTTACTGGCAAAAGACAGAAACAGTAATCAAGTTGTTTTTTGTCAGTGATGAAGCAGAAGAGAAAACACTTCAGAAGGTCTCCAAGATGTGCCATCAATTCGATCTACTATAAGGATACATCAGGCAGTGACCCTTACCTAGGGAGAACTGACATACAGGGATATCAGCTGCCTGTGCACAATAAATCAAATTTTGACCTGTCAGTGCTTTAATGCAAAGCATTTCACATTCAATCATCAACAGACAGCACCCACAGCCACAGAAATTCAGTAGCCAAGTCCTGAAGTTGTTGATGAATGGTGTGTGGTAAAGTGTGGTAGTGACCTCTACCCAGGTGTCATCACAGATACAAGCGAAACACTTGCTGAGGTCTGGCTAGTCAATGAAGAAATACTGTGGTATCTCTTAGAGAATGTTTTGGGTGTCATCCCACCACTGAAGCCAGCCACAGCTGATTTCAGCTGATTATGTTAGCTTGAATGAATAAACACTTCTGGCTCCTGATGTCTTTTCTGTCTATAGGCTGTTTGGGGATTCCCATGATGCATTAAGTACGCTCATGGCCAACTTCCCTGGGCCTGTTACTACTGGAGATTTCTTCCTGTTAATAGGGAGTTTTTTTCCCACTGTCACCAAGTTCTTGCTCATGAGGTTCAAGTGATTGTTTTTCTCTGTATGTATTATAGGATCTATAGGATATACCTTATATAGATCACCTCACAATCTAGATCTACCTTTGTTGTGATCTGGTGCTGTATAAATAAAATTTAATTAAATGAATGTGTGGTTTTTGTGATTTTTTTTCCTTGTATCATTAATTGCTCAAAACCCAGGACAGAAATAATGCAAATGATTAAGTCTGTACCACATCTACTTGTAGTTTAAATATAGTTGTGATGCAGTTAACACAAAAGTGTAATTATATTCAATCAAATCTGATTATTTTTTCAGTGAAATAAATCTATTATATCAAGATCTTAGCATAACTTATACTTTTAAATTGGGTAGCCAGTTGCACTTTTAAAGTAATGCTGAAGAAAACTAAAATATTACAATTACCAACATTGTAGTCCTGGATATTCTCTGCAATACTACGCATGCAGCATTAAGTGATGCTTATTATAGACTGCAGCAGCTTTGGACTGTTTTTTTTTCTCATCCTAACACCTCAGTTCTAAAACAGCACCTGTATACAAAGAAATGGGGGGGGGGG
>NW_005187894.1:150762-152314 GCF_000239375.1 Pundamilia nyererei
ACCACAAAGCTGCCATCTTCAGTTAAACAGACTGACACCTTTGACCACAGGGCACAAGACAAACATGTTCTCACAACAAGAACGCTCACCCACGTCGGACTGACTACAGTTAACAACAGGATGTCGCTCCTGTGGTTTTATATGCAGAACAGTCAAAGTCTATAATTGTACTTGTTTTATTCAACCTGTGTCTTTGTCTCTATATGCTGAGAACTTGTGCGTACTAATCTCAGATATTAGACCTAAATGGGTTATATAAGTTTATTGTTATTTGCTGCTCAGTACTGCTAAAGTCACAACACACCTGAGATCCCAGTGATATAATAATGTTAGATTGCATTATTGCACCAGTAGGGTGAAGTGTCTTGCCCAAGGGCACAACGACCAGGACAGAGAGAGCTGGGGGATCAAACCGGCAACCTTCCAGTTACAGATGAGCGTCCCAACCCCATGAACCACAGTGGCCCTGTAATATGTAGTGGACCTGTAGCTGAGCTGAAGCTCTCAGACCCACTGCTGTTATGCAGCCCAAAGAAAATACAGATCATTCACATTTGGACAAAATAAAGAGATATTTCATTCCTCCTAAAGTACATCACTAAAGTCTGAAATAGTCCTGCTTAGTTATTTCTTCTTCACCATGTGAACACACACACTCATTTCTGACTCAAACATCATAATGCTGCCACAAGCACAAATGTGTATTAATCCATGACTGATAAAGTCTCCAACAATCACCATTTCTTGTTTGTTTGAGAAAACATTCACAGAGCAGCTGTTTCAAGAAATAATTATATATAAAATAATAATAACAACATAATTATGACTGTGAGGTGTGATTAAAGTTTGATGGGTTTAGTAGAGTTGATGTCAGTTTCACAATAGGAAGGTTTATTCTTCACAACAGCTTAGAACAGCTTCAGTTATCACCATACTAACTGCAAAGAAATGGCCTTATGTTTCAGTCCAGTTTACCATACATGGCCATAGTTCCCTGAGCTAGAGACTGTATAAATCTCTTATAGGTTTCTATGAAGAACCCGCATGGCTTTACTACCTCTCTCTGGCTGTACCTTATAGACTGGTCCATCTCCTGTGGTCTTATAAGACACGCTGACTGTTTGTCACTACCTGCGTCTAGGGAGCCAGTACTTGTGTTTCTCTGTAAGTATGTTTCTTGTCCGTGGGTGGTGTTTTGTTATCTCCCTTCTTTTCCACTCCCTGTGTGTGTTTACGTTCACTCTCCCAGATGTTTTGGACATGGAGTGACCTATGACAAGGAAGTGCCCTTGTGCGGGAGACAGCTCATCAAGCATCAGCAACTGTCATATAACGCTTAAATAAACATAAAAATTTAAATCAAAAGTGCTAAGTAGATAGATATATACATGAGTGCAGGTGGTGATCAATGCCAAACATGGAATGATGCAGTGACACAGCGTAGGGTCATGTGTTAGTGGTGGGAACAGTCATACGGTTATTGTTCATGTGTCCAACAGCAGAGGGGAAGAAACTGTTCTTATGGCGAGAGGTTCTGGTGCGAATGGACCGG
>NW_005187894.1:152868-153878 GCF_000239375.1 Pundamilia nyererei
GTGGTGCCATCTGCAAACTTGATTAGCTTGACAGACTGGTGGGTGGAGGTGCAGCTCTCCTGTCTGCCTACCTGCTCACCATTGGATCAAAGTTGCCACTATTCACCCAGACCTCCCTGGAAATTACCTCCTCCTGCTTGCATATAAGTTGTTATCATTTGCATAGAATTCACCGGTGCAGGCAATCATTGGAATCCCACGCGGACACGCTTCTCCTCTGTTGCAGTCTTGCAGAATGCCTTTGTCCACCCCTTTATTGTGCCCTGCTCCTGGATTCACCTCCCCAAATGCCCTGCCTTAGCGTGTACTTCTTCATTGTGTTTTGTCACGGGTTATAGTTCATAGCCTCAGAGTTCATCACTGTATGCTCTCCATAGCTCCTCGTCCCTGTATCATAGTCACAGCCGTAGAATACATCACAGTGCAAAAACCCATAGTGTGTAACTCGTGTCCTGCTTTATTTTTTGTTTAATCATTGAATTTTGTCCCTGTAAATAGACCTGTGCCTTTGTATTCTAGTGTGTTGTATGACCCAACTTATTGTATATATCCACTGCCTCACTTGCACTCAGCACTGTCGTGAGATCTTTAGTATTACGACACTCTTACGCACTCCTTCGAGTCTGTTGTCTGCACCACGAGTCCTGCTGCCATCTGAAGGCTTATGCCTGAACCAGGCGTGGAAAGAAAGTTTTTGTTATGCAATCATTCCCTCCTGGTCCAGACATATTGAAAATAGATATTACATTTAGTACACAACAGTACTTGCCAGAAATTCCAGCAGCTCCCTCAGTGTTGCTGCAGGTGTCTTAGCAGGATCACTGAGCAGTTTCCGCCTTAACTAACTAAAGCCTTTCAACAATGAGATCCCTTTGATGGCCAAGTAATTGTCTGGAAAGTCTTATTAGCACAGCACACTGTTACAGTGGGGCAAAAAAGTATTTAGCCAGCCACCGATTGTGCAAGTTCCCCCACTTAAAATGATGACAGAGGTCAGTAATTTGCACCAG
>NW_005187894.1:155328-161085 GCF_000239375.1 Pundamilia nyererei
GTGGGGGAACTTGCACAATCGGTGGCTGACTAAATACTTTTTTGCCCCACTGTACTTGATTGATTGACTATAATTGTGTCTTTAATTCTCAGCAGGTGTTTACCCAAGAAGACTGGAGCCTGTGATTAAGTCAATCGGTGCTTCAGCAAAGTATTAGTTTAAGGGTGTACACACCAATGCAACCAGCTTACTGTACTTTTTCCTTATATTCATAATGTGTTAAACTTTATTTATATGTTTTGCCCTGCTAGACTTATTTGTTTATTTTTTACCATAATGTGTAGGTTTTTCACTCATTGCATTAAAGATGGGAAAGGTTTTCAAATATTTTTTTGTGATCTCAGTAGTTATAATCACAAAACTCTTTTTTTAAATATTTTTATATTATTTGTATTTTTATCATATCCACTGTAAAATAAAGCCAAGCCTTGCAGTAGGTAAAGGTAAATATTGATGAACACAAAGAAGAGCAGCTGTACCTCTCATCTTTGATTTTTTCTTCTCATCTCTGATGATGATTGGTCCATAAGTGACATCTTCAGTTCTCACTGCTGAGTAAACAGCAGCTAGATCACAGTCTGCACAATCAAACACACACAAAGGGCATCAGTACAGGCAAAACAGCTGATCATATAGAAGGTTATGAAAAGTGTTTAAGAAGTAGAATTTAGTCAGTGAAAACATGGCTGCTGCTGTAAAACATAAACAGACCTGATACAGGAGGAAGTGACTGAGCTGAGCTTTCAACAACAAGGATGAAGGTTCAACATATCAAGAGGTCAAAAACTACCAAATTATTAACTTCAAAAATGTTAGATTTACAATTTGAAATGGAAAAGAAAATATTTAATTTGGATGCAACTAAAAATGTAGGTAATTCTGAAATATGCTGAAGTCAAGAGGGTTTAAAAAAGAATACTGTCATTATTAAACAGGATTTTATCTGTAATGAATCTCATTGAGATTCATAGTCTGTGTGCAGAGTTTACAGCTTTTAGAAATGATTTCTACATTTTTCTTCCTCATCTTACGACCAGCAGCTCTGTGGTGAAACACTCGCTGCCTACATGTTTCTATAATGAGAAACAGGATGCTGGACGACTGCAGAGCTCTTAGCTTCAGTTAACCACAGACCACAAACACACAGTCCAGCTCACAGTGAACAACACTCAGTAAATACAGACACATGGTTACATCAGACTAAGGTTTCACATTTCAGACAAAGAAATAAAGAGTATAAACTTAAATATTGTGATTTCAGGGATGAAAGACATCTGATTAAAAGGATCACAATCTGATGTGTTGGTTATCGAAAGTTTAGTTTAAATGAAAATTTAAACATTGCACTCTGCATTAATAAAGCTTTTAATATAATTACTATTATAAACTGTAAAAATAAAGAAAATATATAATTGTGAATTATATAAAAGTTGGAATTTTTTTTTCACATTTCCAAGCTCTCTGTAATGTCCTCATAAGCCTTTATATAAACCATCCATTATATGATCACAGTTAGAAACAGTGTCTATGAACATAAAATTAATTAAATAAATTCTAACCATCCTCCTAAAACTGAGTCTGAACTATTTGAATGGTGTTGTGACCCAAGTCATCATTTTGTGTATAGTATTCACTTCTCCATACGTTGGGGTGTTTTCGTTTATCTAAGTTCCAGGTAGAGGGTGATCATGGCCTGCATTTGTATAGCGCTTTTCTAGTCCATAGGACCCCAAAGCGCTTTACACTACATTCAGTCAGTCACCCATTCACACACACATTCACACACTGGTGATAGCAAGCTACATTGTAGCCACAGCTGCCTTGGGGCGCACTGACAGAGGCGAGGCTGCCGGACACTGGCGCCACGGGGCCCTCTGACCACCACCAGTAGGCAAACATGGGGTAAGTATCTTGCCCAAGGATATTTGGCATGCAGCCAGGATGCAGCCTGGGATCGAACCACCGACCTTCTGATTAGTGGCTGACCTGCTCTGCCACCTGAGCTACAGCCACCATAGTTCATCTGTACGGATGAGGCAGCAAGAGTAAAGCAAAAAGATAGTTTAATATTTGTTCATAGCATGATTGATGCATGCTTATTCATTCCACCTGAGCTACAGCCAGGTTTCATTGCTTGAAAGTGACTGAAGACATGTCAAGACTGGCTGTTTCCTGCCTACTTCCTGTTTCCAATGACGCTGTGCTGTATGTTTAGTTGTGCATTGTTGTATGATCAGGTTTCTACATCTAGAACAGCTAGTTATTATTTTTGTACACATTGTAAAGATTTTAAATAATCCTTATTTGAAGGGAATAAGCCTGTTTTCTTTGTGGGTGTGAAGCCTTTTTCTTTAAACACCTTTTCCCCCTAGGGCAGGGCAGACTGGGTCAACCCATATGGAAAAGAAATAGTATGATTTACTCATGAAAGTGGCCACTTTCATGAGTAAATCATATACATGTTTTTAGTAAGTATACAAAACATACAAGTTTCATTATATAATTTTTCAAGGGATCTTATATTTGTTTTCACTCTTGTATGCTTTTCATACAAGTTTCATACAAGACAGATAAAAACTTTATAAGATTTAAATATATATATATATATATCTTTTCCATATGGGAAGGGTCAGAAGAAATGCCATGGACAGTTATTTTGAAGCCCATGTAAAAATGGCAGTGGACAAAATGCAAACACCTAGATTTTACCGGTTACAACATCTAAAGCCAAAAGTGTCCCAAGGGTTTCTTCATATATATATATTTTTTTCATTTCAGTTTGATCAGATAAACATTATACTAGCTCATGCTGGAAACACATGTAACCCAAGTTTTTGAAATTCAAAATACAAGATTCTGTGAGACAGTGTATCTCTAACAAAACAGGTGGAATAAGAACAAAGAAAACAACAACCTTTAACTAAGTGCTTATTTTAAAATAAAATAATAATAATAATAAAACAAAAAAAACATTGGACCAAAGCTTTCAAAATAAAAATCATACATTCTCGGCTGTTTCATTTATCTTCCAAATGTTTGTAAATGTTAAGTCCACAGAACAGAAACACAAACCATCACAATTAACAGTATTTACAGTGGGTACGGAAAGTATTCAGACCGCTTTAATTTTCCACTCATTTGCCCATTTGCCAAAATCATCTAAGTTCATTTTTATTCCTCATTAATGTATATATTATGTATATGTATATGTATATATATAATGTATCATATTGACAGAAGAACACAGAATTGTTGACATTTTTGCAGATTTATTAAAAAAGAAAAACTGAAATATCACATGGTCCTAAGTATTCAGATCCTTTGTTCAGTATTTAGTAGAAACACCTTTTCATCTAATAAAGCCACGTATGAGTCTTTTTGGCAAAGATGCAACAAATTTTTCCACACCTGGATTTGGGAATCCTCTGCCAATCCTCCCTGCAGATCCTCTCCAGTTCTGTCAGGTTGGATGATAAATGTTGATGGGGTGGGCGGTATAAATGGTATAGAGTAGAGACTTTGACTATACCGCTCTGCCACGTTAGCGCATGTTGATGATGTCATCAAGCTGTGCCTGTTTGGTCAAAAACATGGCAGTGGCTACAAGCATTATCAACTACAAATTATGCCGGTAATAACAAAGAGACAAAGCACTTTTGAAATATGGGGAAAGCCAAACACTGCGCTTCCTCCACTTCCGTAACATTGATTCATTAATGTTGAATTCTCTCGCAGCTGCTCTATTCCCATGTTGTTGCAGTATATTAATAACTAACCTCGTATTGTAGATGAATAATCTCAGTTGTTCTCCTGACAGAAGTTTGGTCCTTGTATAGCGTCCTGACATGCGATTGCATTTGTCCTTGACCACCAGAATCCCTCACATTAACTTTAATCGAGTGGAAAAACAGTTGGTGTTCATCCTCCAGCTTCACTATACTAATGTCATGCTAGCTGTAGCAACCAACTTCAGTAACCTTACAAAGGCCACTGCTGTTTAGTTTTCTGTCTTCATTTATGTTGGAAGTGGTAGCAGAGCTGTACGTTTTAATTAGTTTCAAAAATCTCTCAGTCAGAACACGGTATGTCATGTTTAGGTGGAAACTAGCGAGCCAACTTCCTGCTAACTTCTAACTCTGTTAAATTTAATGCATTCTGTTTTCATGGATGCCTGGATGTTTAACTTAATTGTTACACCTGATCATTTTACTAAAGATAAAAGAATTTAGATGGTTTTAAACTCTCAGTGTTTGTTTGAGTTTGAGACCTGAAGCAAACGACATTTTGGATCCAGATCACTCCGCGAAGCACCTCAGTATGGCAGCCGTAATGCTCCGACAATCCATCAAGCAGTGCAGCTTCGTAGTTACCAAACTCGTACTAAAGCATTTTTGACAGATTTCTGCACATAGTGTACCACCAAAAATCGATTCGAGGTCAGTAACCACGACCAGAATTCATACATCAGGCGCACTCTAGATCTTTGGGAAAATTAAAGGATTTTAAGTGTGTCTTTTAGTGTGGAAAATACGTTATTTCGCGATATATATCGTTACCGCACACGCTTCAAGTTATACCGCAATATGGATTTTAGGTCATATCGCCCAGCCCTAGTGGACAGCCATTTTTAGGTCTCTCCAGAAATGTTCAGTCTGGTTTAAGTCAGTGCTTAGGGTCATTGTCTTGTTGGAAGGTAAACCTAGGCCAAGTCTGAGGTCCTGAGCACTTGGGAGAAGGTTTTTGTCCAGGATATCCCTGTATTTCACATTCATCTTTACTTCAATTGCAACTAGTTGTCCTGTCCCTACAGCTGAAAAACACCCACATGATGCTGCCACCACCATGCTTCGCTGTTGGGACTGTATTGGACAGGAAAAGAGCAGTGCCTGGTACCAAAAAGTTCTATCTTGGTCTCATGAGAACACAGAATCTCATTTCTCACCATCTTGGAGTCCTTTGGGTGTTTTTTTTAGCAAACTCCATGGGGGCTTTCATGTGTCATGCACTGAGGAGAGGCTTCCGCCACCCCCGACTAGTGGAAGACTGCAGTGACGGTTGGCTGCAGTGACGATTGGCTGTCTATAACTTTCTCCCATCTTCCGACTTCATCTCTGGAGCTCAGTCACAGTAATCTTTGGGTTCCTCTTTACCTCTCTCACCAAAGCTGGACTCAAATAAAGGAGAAAAACCATCTCAAGGATGATCAGAAGAATTGGACAGCACCTGAATTAAATATATGGGTGTCACAACAAAGGGTCTGAATACTTAGGACCATGTGATATTTCAGTTTTTCTTTTTTAATAAATCTAAAATCTAAATCTGTCAATGTGGGGTGCTGTGTGTACATTCATGAGGAAAAAAATAACTATAATGAGTTTTGCAACTGGCTGCAATAAAACAGAGTGGAAATTTTGAGGGGGTCCAAATTCCTTCCATACCCACTGTATATCAAACTCATAAGGCTGAGTCTCACCTTCAGGTTTCCTGTGAACATATCGTCTTACCAGAAGAACCAGTAACACCAGTAGAACCACAACACAGACTGATCCAAAAAATGACAACACAGAGAGAACAGGAGGAGAGAGTGATGTAGGTGGAGGTGTGGATGTAGGTGGAGGTGTGGATGTTGGTGGAGGTGTGGTGGTGAGTTTCTCTAAAATAAAGCAAACAGTCATTAAGTTGTCGTCACATTGTGAATGTTGAAAGCTGCAGAAACACAGACAGGTGAGTGTGTCACCTGTGACAGTGATCCAGCTG
>NW_005187894.1:162805-164948 GCF_000239375.1 Pundamilia nyererei
CTGCTGTTATGGAGCTGAACTGGAACCATTCAGACACTGAGGCCCTCTGAACACATTTTAATTACAGCTGTGCAGAGACACACTGATGACTGACTGGAACACTATGATTCACATTTTACATGAACACCATCCTCACACATGGTTTATATGTGGCCACTAGAGGGACTAGAAAAAAAGATAAGAACAAACAACAATACTGAAACTCTTGGTTGTTTTGCTTGGATTATAGTTACGGAATTTAATTTAATGTATTCTCTATTTTTTTCTATTGTTTTGCTTTTTTTCTTCATGCTTGATGTAAAAAAGCTGCTTGCTAAATGATCTTTTGCTAAAAGTGTTGGCACACTAAGCATGTACTTCAGCCAATACCTTTTTGATTATTCTTATTATTCTTATCTCGTGCTTGTTTTGTGAAAAATCTTTCTTCTGTAGTCACAGATTGTAATGATAACCAAAATAGCAAAAAAAACATGTTGGACTTTAAGTCGGACTAACAAGAATCATTGGTGATGCTTCTCTTATTCTCCTTGTGACCCAGAAATCAGGGTCAGTCATGTTGAAGGATATATTAGAAACACATATGGAGGACAGAGGAGGCTGCACAGGTGATTCTTTCCAGAAGCATCCGTGGTGGAGTTCTGGTCTCTGGTTCCAGTGGAGGAGTGGTGCAGCAGATTTAAGGGGGAGGCCTGGATGCAAAGGTGGTCCTTGAGTAGTTTGTGGAAGGGATGACCAGGGGAAATGACCAACAAATTGGCTGGGGTTTAATTACCTTTTCGGGCTGTATGTGGACATGTGATCATGACTGTTAGCAGCATGTGGGTTCTGCGGAAAGCCCAGACAGCTCTGGTGATTTGCCCCATAGATGATTTTCCACTGGAGCAGTCTTGTGACGACAGTCTACACTCAGCCTTTGACCAAGTGATAGGAATTGATGGTCACCGGGTGCGGCCTGAAGCCATGCTCTGTATTATTGAATGATAGGCTTTATTGGGTGAGTCGTGACACTGGCACAGAGGACGAACAGACCCAGTTGTTGATGTCTGAAAGCTGCCAGGAAATTATTTTCCAGGTGGCTCATTATAACTTCATGGCAGGGCATATGAAATATAATAAAACTCTGGAGCGAGTAATGGCCTGATTTCTCCCACTGTCCTAAGACATGCACTTAGTGGGGATAGGTTAATTGGTTAATCCAAATTGCCATTAGGTGTGAATGTGCGAGTGAATGTGAGTGCAAATGGTTGTCTGTCTCTGTGTGTTGGCCCTGTGACAGACTGGCGACCTGTCTAGGGTCTACCCCGCCTCTCGCCCTATGACAGCTGGGATAGGCTCCAGCGCCCCCCGCAACCAGAAATGCATACACTATTATATATTGTACATATATTTATTAGTTTCACATGTAGCCATTCTTGTATTTTGCTCGTTTGTGTTGTTGTGTTTGTCTGTTGCTTGTGGGGCTCGCACACAAGAATTTCACTCGCATGTGCTGTGTCAGTGTGCCTGCACATGTGATGTGACAATAAAAGTGATTTGATTTGATCCCTGAAAAGGATAAGCGGACGTGAATGGATGGATGGCTTGAAAAAGTACTTTGTCACATTACAGCCACAAACATGAATCAATTTTATTGGAATTCCACGTGAAAGACCAACACAAAGTGGTGTACACGTGAGAAGTGGAACGAAAATCATACATAATTCCAAACATTTTTTATAAATAAATAACTGAAAAGTGGGGCGTAGTAATTATTCAGCCCTGTGAGTCAATACTTTGTAGAACCACCACTAACCCTAACCACCTTTTGCTGCAATTACTGCTACCAGTCTTTTAGCTTTGCACATCTAGAGACTGAAATCTTTGCCCATTCTTCTTTGCAAAACTGCTCCAGCTCAGTCAGATTAGATGGACAGTGTTTGTGAACAGCAGTTTTCAGATCTTGCTACAGATTCTCGATTGGATTTAGATCTGGACTTTGGGCCAGTCTAACACATGGATATGTTTTGTTTTAAACCATTTCATTGTTGCCCTGGCTATATGTTTAGGGTCATTGTCCTGCTGGAAGGTGAAACTCCGCCTCAGTCTCAAGTCTTATGCAGACTCCAAGAGGTTTTCTTCCTAGGTTGCCCTGTATTTGGCTCCA
>NW_005187894.1:166928-171436 GCF_000239375.1 Pundamilia nyererei
CTACAGACACTGATGTAGTGCTCTCTGAAGACCACAATGAGGAAGAACAGATCGATCACATAATGTCAAAGTTAGCAGCTTTACAATACCCAACAGATCCAACACACATCCATACATTTAAAATAAAGCGCAATGACAGATACGTTTCAATGTGCTGCAATGTGGGCTCATGTCAGCCTGATATACCTTACCCAAATACTGAGGGGAGATCATTCCAGAAACAGTGGTTTTCTGCTAATGTGTGGCTGGTTTTCCACATATGCAAAAAGTGCCCTTTTTTCCCCCTGGAGCACTTGCCCCCCAAAATGTCTGTGCACGCCACTGCTGATAGTTGTCCTATGGACAGATTCCTCCACCTGAGCTGTAGATCTCTGCAGCTCGTCCAGAGTCACCATGGGCCTCTTGGCTGCATTTCTGATCAGTGCTCTCCTTGTTCGGCCTGTGAGTTTAGGTGGACGGCTTGGTAGGTTGACAGTTGTGCCATACTCCTTCCATTTCTGAATGATTGCTTGAACAGTGCTCCGTGGGATGTTCAAGGCTTGGGAAATCTTTTTGTAGCCTAAGCCTGCTTTAAATTTCTCAATAACTTTATCCCTGACCTGTCTGCTGTGTTCTTTGGACTTCATGGTCTTGTTGCTCCCAATATTCTCTTAGACAACCTCTGAGGCCATCACAGAGCAGCTGTATTTGTATTGACATTAGATTACACACAGGTGCACTCTATTTAGTCATTAGCACTCATCAGGCAATGTCTATGGGCCACTGACTGCACTCAAACCAAAGGGGGCTGAATAAGTACGCACACCCCACTTTGCAGTTATTTATTTGTAAAAAATGTTTGGAATCTTGTAATGTGACAAAATGTGGAAAAGTTCAAGGGGGTCGAATACTTTTGCAAGCCACTCTATGTGCCCATTTTCACGTCACTCTGTGCGCACGTTGTTTACATGAGATGAATTGCAGAATGGCAAAATACTGTTAATGTTAATATTACCATCTTCAGGTTTTACACACTTACATATACACACGCAGTTACTGTCTTTCCATTTAGAAAGGCAGAGGCGGCATGGTGTAATTATTTTACATGTAGTTGTTTTTTTCCCCTGTGTAATCATATTCAACATTGCTATCAATACATTTCTCAAAAATGCCTCTTTGTAGAACCAGACAGAATACTATATTGAATCAGAGCACCCATCATCTGTTGGCACTAAAAGAATTAGAAAACAAGAGCACACATCCCAGCAATAATAGCTGCATGTGGTAAAGTTACAACAAACCCCCATCTATTAATACCACTTTTACATCGTTTTTTGAATATCTGTATAAATCAGAGATCAATCAAGGAGTCTACTTGTAAGAGTTTTCTTGATAGTTTGGAACTACCATAAATCTCACAAGCAGATCAGGACAAGTTAGAGGACCCATTAACTCTAGATGAGCTGCATAGAGCCTCGAAAGGTCTAAATAAAGGCAAATCACCTGGATTAGAAGGCCATCCACCTGAGCCATTTCTAGAACTTTGGGATATGATAGACTCACTTATGCTTGACTCTTTTAATAGAATAGAATAGAATAGAATAGAATAGAATAGAATAGAATAGAATAGAATAGAATAAAATAGAGTAAACTTTTATTATCCCACGAATTAGAAATTTGGATGTAACACAGCTCTTACATCAAGGGGAATATAGAAGGAAGACACAAAGTGGTCCTATATACATAAACAAGTTCGTATATACAGGTAACAATGTACAGGAATAAGCATCAAAAAATTGTACAGAGATTTGTATAAAATGTACAGAAAACAAACAAGCTGATGAGTGAGATAACCACCAAAATGTAAAACAGTGTTAAGCTGTGTTATAGAGTCTGATAGTTGCTGACAAGAATGACCTGTGGTAGTGCTCCTTCCTGCACTGTGGGTGTAAAAGTCTACTGCTGAACGGGCTGCTTGGTGCTCATGCAGGGGTTGGGAGATGTTGCCCATGATGGATGTTAGCTTAGACAACATCCACTCCTCCCCATCCTGCTCCATGCATACATATGCATATACATATCCTGCAGATGGCTATGAAGATCCATGTGCAGTATTCTCACTTGAGTCGGAGAAAGCCTTCGACAGAAAAGGGTTTAGTGCCAGATGTTGAGCAGATTTACAACATTAGGAAATTGCTGCAGTACTTAGTGTGAAACATACTATAAGATAAAACACTTAAATAAAAAATAAATACAGATAAATGTACTTACTTAAAGGATATACATTCTATGTTGTCTAAATTTATTTGGAATGGGAAAAGGCCTAGGGTACATTTGTCAACACTGCAGCGGCACAAATTGCTTGGTGCTTCGGCAGTACTAAATTTTGAATTTCTCTATTGGTCATTCCAAATCAGGACGCTTAGCACATGGGTTAACCCAGAGGCTAGTATTTCATGGAAAATGATTGAATCTGCTAAGGCACACCACATAGGCTACAAAGATCTCTTGTTTTCCAAAATACACAACAAAATCCTCAACAACAACAGCATATTTGGGCCTATTATTGCAAATTTTACACAGGAATTTGAAACTGTAGTGCTCCTTCAGCCCTCAGTGTTAAACTAAAACAACATTTAAAAAAATGCAAATGTAATAGATTCTTTACAGACCCGGGCATGACAGGGGCCCGCCCGCATATCCAGCAGCAGCAGGGATGAGGTGGGTCCGGAGACAGCCCGCGGGCCCCGGTAGTCGTGTAGCAGTTGCGGGTGGCAGCACTGGCCAGGAACCGATCTGAGCTGCCAGCCGCTGCATGTGGCACTCAGTCTGGTCCTGCTCCCTCAACATGGCCACCATTTGGGCCAGCTCATCCCTTGGCTGACCTGTCCACGAATTAATGCTTTTCAGCATTCATTCATTACTCTTGGTTGCTGTCACTTTTCACACAAACACAGAGCTTTAGTTTTCCAGCTCACAGCTGAATACTTCCCCAACAACAACAACAACAACAACAACAACAAAGACAATTCAGACTGTAAGCCACTCAGGTGCATCTGCCTCCCCTGCCGTGGCCCAACTGAGCACATCCCTTCACAACAATATAATACAATCTTATTTTTGTGAGAGATGATCTTAAGTCTGAAGAGGTATTTCACTATCAGCAGGATGCTCATTTGAATCTCGAGACTGTTTTCTGTAGATCAGAAAACCAAAAACACCAGCCACAAGAAGTACAGCACAAATGGACAAACTAACAATCAGTCCACCAGATCCATCCTTTTTCACTGCATCTGTGTTCCCTCGATCCTCTCTGTCTCCTCTTGGCTGACCTGCAGGTGAGAAACAGCTGTCAGGTAGGCGATGAGAGAAAGAAAAAACAGAATCAATTTCTTTTTCATGTGCAGGCATTAATTAAAAAGTAAATTGTGAAAATTTACCTGGTGGTGGAATTTTCTGTGCTTTCAATTAAAAAAGGACATCTGACAAAAACTGTGGCCACAATCACTGTTCTAGGTTATTGAATTCGAGTCATGTTACACTATCATAAATGCCTGAGTCTGTAATCTCAGTGACTAACAGAGAACCTGAGTCTAAATGTGATGAGATGAGTTTGAGGTTGTGAGAAAGTCTCTGACTACTACTGATGTGACGTTCTGTATCGAGGCTTCGAAGCTTGTGTCGAGTAATGGAGGGGGCGTTTCCACGATGCGCGTATCGAGGCTTGCTTCATTTATGGGAGGAGCTGAAAATGATGACGTCCAAAGCCTCGCTTGCCCGACTGTGCCACGTGACCGGTTCATGAAGTGTTTCGAACTTTGCCGTGAGATATGACAGCGATATAAACCCCTCAGACTTCATTCAAAATGTACCATAATTGTCGGGCTATAAGCCACAAGCTTTGAACCCTGCGGCTTTTAGCCAGGTGTGGCTTTTCTATGGATTGTCCCTGATTTTTGTCATATCGTAAGACGATTTGTTTTGTTTGTTCCGCTGTTGTACGGCACTACGTTGCCTGGCGGAAGGGCATGTGATCAGACACACAGTATTGGGGCTCAAGAGTGGTATGTTGGTCACATGTCCATCCGCCAGGCAACATAGTGCCTCAACTCCACCGGTGGAATCTGACAGCGTGGAAAAGTGTGAAAACATCCATCCATCCACCTGAGCCTAAAAGGTAGTCTGAATCTATTTTTCTGGTGTGCTGTAGGTTATTGTTATGTACTACATTTGTTACTCGTTTATGAAACACAGCACATGTTTCGTACTTGTAATTACCGCTACTTGTACATATACCTAAAAAGTTATGCAAATATGTACCCATAACTTGTTTTTCCAAATATTAATAAAAGCGGTGTGTCTCCAAACAGCCATCTCTTTCCTGACAATTCGCTTTGTGCATATTCTCTTACATATGATAAGTCAACATTGAAACACCTGCGGCTTTTAGTCAGGTGTGGCTAATGTATGTACAAAACAGGATTTTCCCCTGATTTTAGCTTGTGCGGCTAATATTCAGGTGCCCTTTG
>NW_005187894.1:172437-174664 GCF_000239375.1 Pundamilia nyererei
CCACAAAGACAACAGCTGGAGAAACATCTGTCTACCTCTGACATCCACCAGCTCATCCATACAACAAACAAACATCAACAACCAGGAAGCAGCTTCACCTCTGATCACACACACACTCAACTCTACTCACTCACCTGGAGGATCAACAACAGTAAGGTAGATGATGCTGAGCTGCCATAAGCGTGTTTCTCTCATGAAAACACCACACTTGTATGTTCCAGTATCATTAATCGTCACATCCTTCAAAATCAAAGACACGTCTCCATCCTTCATCTGTCTGTCCTGCAGATCCACCCGGTTCTTAAAATATGGATGCTGGTTGGCTGGATCAAAACGCCCATCCCGGTACAAAAAGACATAATTAGCTCCATACTCAGCTCTCGTCCACTCTAACACTATGATGTTGTTGTTTGGAGCTCGACATGGCAGAGTGACGTCCTGTCCAGACTCAGCAGTGATGTTTTTCTGGTCTGAAAGAGGAAACAACACAGAGCAGAGGGGTTAAAGGTCAAAGTACAATTATGATCAGAAAACATGTATGTTTGCTACGGAACAGCTGTACTTATGACAACAAATATATCAGTGTTTGATCAGAGTATTTTATCTTATAACCATGTTTGTACTAAGTGAAAGAGCCTCACATACTGAATCACATTGCTCTGAACTGTCACGGCTTGCCATTTTTTACAGTATTATAAAAATATAAAACAACACCAAGTTAAACATTTTTTCTCAACCGGTACCAGCATAAATATTTCTGCAGTTAGCGAGAGGCATAAAGAGTGTGTGTTCACATTCATTTACTCTGCAAGCAGTCTGTTTGTTTACATTTCCTTTGGAGAATCTGAGTCAAAAAGAAGAAAAACAAAACAAAAACACACTTTCAGTAATGCAGATTGAGTTGACAAAATTAACTGCATTTAGCTGTTCCTCCAACTTGACATTTTATTATTCTTACACACCAAGCCAGGTGTCTCTCTCTGTTTTCATTACAAACAGAGCACTTTTTATCAGTATAATACACTGTAACTCTGAGGTAACGAACGATTTCCACTAGTCTCCAGAGAGAGCAACAGCTTATCTATACTTCAGCCCACAAGCTGCAGCGTACAGAGTCTGCCAAAGCCTCACACTACAGTTTGCTCCATAAACAGTGGTGGGCCCAAATTGTGACTGTAGCCAAGCTGGTTGTTGTCAGCATGGCTACAGTGCTGAAGAGAAACCTGGGGTTGTTCTTATTTTCTTCAATCAGTGATGAATAGTAAGATGTTCTGGCTTTGCAGAGGGCTTTCTTATAAAGCAGCAAACTATTTCTCCAGGCTAAATAACGATCCTCTAAATTTGTTACACACCTTTTCCTCTCCAGCTTACGAGTCATCTGCTTTAGGCTGCTGGTTGAGAATTATACCACGGAGTCAGGTACTTCTGATTTGAGGTCTTAGTTTTCACAGGAGCTACAGTATCCAGAGTCATACGTAGTGAGGAGGTGAAATTATTAACAAGATAATCGACCTCTGTTGGGGTAGCGTTCAGATAGCTGCTCTGCTCTATGTTGGTACAGGGCATTGAAGATGATAACAGTGGATGGATTATATTCTTAAACTTAGTTACAGCGCTTTCAGAAAGACATCTACTGTAGGGCTGCCACAAATGATTATTTTGATAGTCGACTAGTCACCGATAATTTTTGTGATTAGTCGGCTAATCAGATCATCATCCATTGGACGTAAAACGTACAGCTTATTGCACCAGCAGCATCTGCTCTTATATAAATATATTAGCTTACAGCTTTAAGTGTTTCAGGTCTGTGCTAACTAACAATAAAGACAAGATGATAGTTTATTAAATGTTAATGAAATTTACAGATTGTTTCGGTGAAGTTCAATAAACTCCTTGCTATCTAAAATATAACAGGACACCGGAGTATATTCTTCAGCGTCTCACAATTCTGATGATCAGCTGTCTGCTTGACGTTTATTCAGCTGTGTAAAAACTATAACTTTAATCTCAGCCAAACCGATTTACTCAGGAACAAATAAAATACTGAAAAAAACAAACAATATGTCACGGTCCGGGGCAGCGGCCGTGTGGAGAGTGGAAGGAGGACTCAAAGTGCAGCACTTATTCAGGTGTGAGGGTGATTTATTGATAATAACAAACATAAAGAGGAGATGGCAAAACAGAACTACGGATGAACTAAACTGGGTGAAACTACACAAAGGAGTGG
>NW_005187894.1:174837-177203 GCF_000239375.1 Pundamilia nyererei
AGGTGGGGGAAACAGCTGGACCTGATTAACCTGACGAGACAGGGGAACACTAACACCAGGGACCAACAGAGGGAGCACAAACCCAGAACCCAGTGTCTAAAATCCCAAACACAAACCATCCCAAAACAGCCATGAATGATAAAGTAATAACAATAAGTACATAAACATAAAGTCACTGAGTCATGGTCGCAGGACCATGACACAATAACATTTTTAAGTTATCTAAGTGACTTATTTATGTTTAACCTGAGTAGCGAAAGACGGCGGTGGGTTTGAAAATGATTTGCTGGGACTCCGGTGTTCTCACGGGCTCTAGTGAGCCTAGCCCCCGGCTCGCTATCGAGCTAGCGGGTAACAGACGTCTCCGAAAACGTCGGAGCGCTTTTGAAAGTATGTGGTGTCTTGATAAACTGAGCAGATATGTGAGGTTTACACAGCTACATTCTCGCCTGAAAATATGTTTAACGTTTATTTTGTGACCCAGAAAGAATAATAAGAGTAACATTAAAACTAACTAGCTGACGCCATTGTTGGAAACTGAGCAGGGCCGCGCTATGAATTCTGGGACGCAGCTACTTCCTCTTCGGGGTTTAACGGTCAGTGATGCCAACTCCTCAGTAAGGAAAATCGCTATTGGCTGTCCTAAAAGTCGCTAAATGACATCATCGCCTAATTTGCATAATTGGTCATGCTAATATAATTGTAACCTACGTTGTTGGAGAGAGAAATAACATCGTGGAAGAGACCTAAAGTGAGTAAAAAACTTCCTAAATGCATTTAGAGTTTATTTAGAACTACGAATTAAATTTATTTGAGCAATTATTGTTTTTTAATGTCACAATTCCAACCCTGCTCCTTTATCCGGGCTTGGACCGGCAAAAGTGACCCGAAATAGGCACTCTGGTGGAGTTACTTTTTGTGTGTGTGTGTGTGTTTATAAGTAGTTTTAAACCTGATCCACAAAACAGCATAACAGTAAAGGAAGAACTGACTGCGGGACAGTCAGTGCGGGAGCGGCAGCTTCGCTCATGCGCAATTCATTTGCAGTTCGGACGCACAGGTGTGAACATCTCCTGCCCTGATAGCAGCCGGGGGAGGACTATTCTCCGCCTGTGAGTGCTTTGGCACGGGCGAGGTGCCCACGGCAGCACCCGCTGCTTGTTGAGAGTACAAGCGATACGCGCTTTCACGTCAAAAAGACATCATAAATAAGTCTCCAGTAACACCAGAAAAAGTCGCCAGATTTGTCGCTAGTCACTTTTTAGAAAAAAAGTCACTAAGGGGGTCTGAAAACTCACTAAATATAGCGATAAAGTCACTAAGTTGGCAACACTGTTAACGGCAGCTGGCATCCTTGTACATGCAGTGCTGCCATTTTCTGTTTCAGTCTGTTATTACACTCTTAAATCCTACTGCTTATTCCTGCGTCTTTTGTGATCTTACAAAGCTTCAAACAACGTGTTGACTATTAAATCAGTCGTCGACGATTTTGATAGTCGACTAATCGTGGCAGCCCTAATCTACGGTGACAAAGTCTACTCTCCACTGCTGTGTAATCAATTATTGTAAATGTTATCAGGAAATGACCAGACAGGAGAGGGTTTTCAGGAAACACTGTTAAATGTTCAGTTTCTATGCCATATGTTAAAACAAGATCTAGAGTGTGATTAAAGGGGTGGGTGGTTCCTGTCTGAGCAGCTAAGACACTGTGAGTGTCTGCATGCTGCCTTTTCTTTAGCTACAGCTGTTTGTATACACTGAACAAAAAGCTTTGTAGCTGTATACTGACTCCCAGTGGCAGTCCTAGCCTGTTTGAAGCCCTGTCCATCTTCCATTGGTTTTAATTTTTCATTTAATATTCCAGTATGAACGCCCATCTTTCAACCTGAGGATCACCACAACATAACCTAACAGACCTAATTCTTAGTTCACAGATTCACTTTGTCTAGGGTTTACTTCTGGGATTTCGCACAACCCAGGATTCAAATCATGAATACATAATGGACTTGGATTTACAACATTATGAATGAAATGTGCTCTATTTGGAATCAGCCGTTCCCCTCCGCTTTCGACAAGTTGTGTGAGACTTTAAATCATCAAACTGTAAATTTTAAATTGTTATTGATCCCTTTAAGCCGAGTCCTAAAGTGTATATTTATTTTCTTACTCTTCTTATATTTACTTATGTTTACTTGCACTGCTGTAACTGAAGCCTCATCGTCTCGTTTCTCTATAGAGATTGAAAATGTGACGCCATTCAGGGGTAAAACCGCAAAGGATTCTGGGAACTCGTGGCAAGAGGTACTAGCGCACGCAGGCTTTCAATTGAAATCAGTTACACAGCGATAAAAAGAAACACAAAAATG
>NW_005187894.1:177970-179895 GCF_000239375.1 Pundamilia nyererei
GGGTGGGTACCGTGTTTTTTTTCCTGAGATGTGATACACTTTGAATTCTAGCCAATCATTTTACGTTTCCGAGGATAGTAGGCGGGGCCAGGTACGTACGTTCTTTTAGCTACAGATTAAAAATGCCCAAGGCGAAGCGGTCAAAAGTCTGGCTCTACTTCACAGCAAAAGATGCAAACTCAGCAGCAACAAGTGCTTTAAGCTGATACTGTGATGCTGTCAAAGGAGGTAACACCTCAAATCTGATGAAACACCTGACGACGCATAGCGTTTTTTTTAAAGCCGAGAAATGCGCCGTATTTGATGAAACTACAACACATCACATTACACTTCTTTGTCTCTGTCACAGCTGGATCACAGCCAACACACGTTAAATCCACTTTGACTTGTATCACAGACAAACTTAATCAATAGGGAAATAATTATTAGAAAAGACAAGTCTCGTTTACATGTTACAAGCTCTCCCCCCAAACTGTGAGGTTTCTAACAGGTAAATCTCACCTGCAGAGACAAACGGGAAGACTCCGACAAACAGCAACGTGGAGCAGAGCGACAGAGTCACAGCAGGCATGTCTGTGTTCTCAAGGTCAGATGATCCGACACTTTAATGGTGATAAAAGTCTGATTCTGTTGGTATTTTCACAGAATAACCGAACCTGAGTTTAAACCTGACACCATGAGATAAGGTTAAAATAAAGTTTTACTCGCTCGATGCCAAAATGTCCGACTCGTCTCTCACACACCGACGATCGATTAACGACGCCCACAGCCTCACCCACTCAGTACCTGCCTCAGTAGCTGACGCGGTAGGAAGTGACGTGTCGGCGGGTTTTGCGCTGTTTCGGCGCAAAACCAAAACACAGCCGAAACAGTGTCCGACATGATTAGAGATTAGAGACGTTGAGCCAGGAAAAGAACTTGAATAGAACTCCTTGCTAAGTAATAATAATAATAAACAGTTCATAACATAACCATAGCCATAACCAAAACGTTACCCTGATATCTCACAGAAATGTTACATGAAAATAAACAGATGCTGGCAACTCAGCTCTGTAGAGTGGGCAATCATTACTTGAAGGAAGTTGAAAGTCCGCAGAACGTTATAACGTATTACATTTGATGTTAGGAGAATCATACTTGCATTATAACAAATGTACATCACTAGCAATCACTAGCAAATACTTTAACTTCTACTTTCACTGTAAATAAACTCACTAAAGATATTTTTCCATTTCCTGTGTTTGCGTCCAGCCTGCAAATAGATCATGACAATAAAACTCTATTTCAATTAATTAAAAATATGCATATATATTATACTATAATCTAGATTATGAGCAGTTAAATGTTGCATCACCAACACAATAGAAAACAAATTCTTTGGTCGGTTTTAGGTACATAAACTAAGTTTTAATACAAAATCATTTGATGCTGCAGAGAGCATGCAAAACATGACATGACTTGAAATGTAATATAGAAAAAGTGAACTGAAAACTACACTTTTTTCTTTAATAGTTGGTATTATAATTGCACCAACACAACTGAGATTTTAAAAGTTTGCAACAAACTTTGCAAGTGGTGATCCACTGACAACCTAGACATTCATACTAGTCCCAAGTAAACAGCTCCCTCTAGTGGTCACATGAAGGACAAAAATGGAAAATGTGCAGCTGGTCTCTTCACTCATCTTAATTATCTCAATTCAAATCCTCAAGATGTTTTATATTGTAAGGTAAATACCTACAATAAAACAGAGACATCTTCAATGCCCTACGATAACAGTGGGTGGATTATAATCTTAAACTTAGTTGCAGCATTTTCAGAAAGACATCTACTTTGATAAAGTCTACTCTTCACCGCTGTGTAATCAATTATTGTAAATGTAAATGTTATCAGGAAATGATCAGACAGGAGAGGGTTTTCAGGAA
>NW_005187894.1:199453-204731 GCF_000239375.1 Pundamilia nyererei
TATCCAACACTTATATTGGGATAAAAGTCAGTTGGTATTTCCAGTGAATGAAGTTTTTTAATTCATTAGATTCAAATTAAGGTTTAAATAAAACTAAAAGTTTGATCTTTTCGGCCACTTGCTTAAACTCACCACCTTTGCTTCAACGTCTCTTAATGAAGTCGCATTAGAGTGACGTTTGTTACTCTGCTCTGTAGGACGATCATAAAGTGTGTCACGACTAACGCAGTGAAATCTAAAGCAGGTCTGAGTGTTTAACAGGCTGATCTCCAAAGAACAAAAGAAACATAACCTCATAATCTCATCATCAATAATCAGCTACACACTAAAGACCATCATCAGCCAAAGCACTTCAAAATGACGTCACTGTATAAAAATGTATATAGTACTATGGAGGAGGCAGCATTTAGCTGTAGCCTCCATAAAACCACAGCTGTTCTGGAGAACTTTGTCCACCTTTGATTGTCTTTAAGTTGTGTTGGAGCCACAGAGAGCAAATCTTTGTTCTTTATGTAGAACCAGTGAGGCTGTTTGGACTTTCCTATGAAACATCAGTGCAGGAGTCTCTCAGTACATCTGTTTACAGTGAGGACAAAGAAGCAGCAGAAACACACACAGAGAAAAAAGGAAGTAAAACTGCTGAAAATGTTGGAGTCTAAAATTACATTAATGACAGACTGTAAATAAAGGTCTAGTATAATTCTGTGCTGAGATTTTCAATAAGTGCAGAAAGAGGCATAACTGCTCTTACAGTATTTGAGGAGGCTTGATTTATGCTTTATAATTGTTTTCTCCGCCTGTTTCTTGACTCTAAGCATATTTTTCTCACATTCTCATTAAACCAAGATTGTGTTAATCAGTGACTCTGTTAACTTGTGTGCCACAAGAAGTCGTCAAAAAACAAGATGAGCTAAAACAATTGTTAATGTTAATACAGTCATTTTGAACTTTGAACTAACACATGAGCAATAATCACACCAGAAGGTGTCAGATCACTTACTGTTCTCAGGTATTCAGGACAATCCTTAGAGTTTTTATTTCTTGACATGATGAAAAATGAAAAAGATGAGATCACATGTTGACTCTCTCTTAGTCTCTTTCTGATTGGAGCCAGTCCAAAGCAGATGTGAGTGTCAAATCAATACATGTAAAACAGAACTAAAAAGAAAAATCCAGAAATAAATGCTGATAGAAATGCTGGACACTGACTTCACCAAGTTATTAACTTCAGCTCTGAAAACACCAACTGACACAGGGGAGGAACACTGTGCTTTTAGACAAGATGAGACATGTTTTGCTATGTCATTTGATGCAATAATGAACATGCTGAAACTCACAATGTGTTATGTCCCCCCCACCATGGAGGGGGTTAGGGCAGGGAGGAGACAGCAACACAAGACAACCAAAATTAAAGAAGGACAAAAGCTAGGTTAATAGTTAGGCAGGATTTATTTGTCATATACCATGCCTCGACAATAATGTACTTGACAAAAGAAAAAAAGGTGGGGAGGAGGACTAAGTGGTTGAGCCAAATCAAAGAAAGCTTTCAAACAAAAGTTTCTCAAGAGTCAGAAGCCACCCAGATGGCCAGGGAGCTGCTTATTTGTAATTATCCCTAATGATTGATTTGCCTTCTGTGCCCAGAACGGCCAATGGACACATGGCAATTATCTTTGAATTGGCCAATAGGTGGAGACTTGACACCTGAAAGATAAAAGCAACAGAAAAGCAAAGCAACATCCTTCAGCATGTAACACAAAGTTACTCAGATTTTGCAGAGTATTTACACTGTGTGGCAGGTTGAGCCATCATTCAGTGATGTATAAGGTCTGCGGGGCACATATTCTCACCTTTTTATGGACACTTTCCATAAATCCTATATTCTGAAGACTTTCCCTGTATCACTTCAATGTTAGATATGTTGCAGGTGATGAATTAAAAAAAAAAAAAAACACAATGAAGGAAAAACAAGGACAAAAGTTCAGAGAAATACAGCATATGATTTAATACACACCAGTTTATTCAGGGATGACTTTTTCCAAAATTTGCTTGGTTAAGTTTTTACACAAAAAGTAATTATTTTAGTTTCTTTCTTGATGTCTCCAGTAAGACGTGATCCTCATTTATTTATTTTCCTCCCTCTATATATGCGCTGTTTCTGTATCCAGGTAAGAAGGACATCTGGAGATTTTACAAGAATTTAGGTAAAGACAATAGCAATGCACTGACAAACTGAATAACTTTACACTGTAGTCTCCTTAACGATGAGATGCGGGATGTCTGGTTTGTTGGATGTGCAGTTTGTGGAAGATTACAAAACACATCTTACTACACCAAAAATTTCTCATGGTTTTGTTTTATGTGGGTAATTTAAATGAGAACACCCTGTGAAAAACATGATAAATGGTAAATGGACTCGTTCATATATTTTTCATATCTGTCACTTAATTAACTGATTTCCCAAAGCTTTTCTGTCATAATGGTCTAAATGAGAAAAAGGCATAAATCATATAAAAATCTGTAACGTGACGATGTCCTCTAGTCTGAGGTGCTGGGGGAACCAGCTGGACATCAGTGGTTGGACTGGTGGACTACTTGAGTGAAGAGTAGACGACGTCTCTGGTTTAAAGTCTGAACACAAACACACGCAGTTTAAACAACAGGAAACATGATTACAAGCTTTCCCACATACTGTATCTTTAGACTGGCTCAGCCACATCAAATGGAGTAGCTTTCGAATGTTATCTGAGGAAGAACGTGTTTTCATAAATCCAGTCTGATTTGGATGTATGATGACACCCAGAACCCGCTGTAACCTTAAGGCTAGAACTTTTTTAAGTATTTTGCAGTCCAAATTCAATAGGCTTATTGGTCTGTAATTTGATAGATCTGTATTGTCTTTATCTTTTTTTTGGTATTAGTGATATCAGTGCCTCATTAAATGTAGCTGGGATCTGCCCATTTTCAAAAGCTTCTTTATACACTTTTTGTAGGACTGGAGCAAGAATGTCAATAAATGTTTTACAATACTCAGCGGGTAGGCCATCATTACCTGGTGATTTCCCCGTTTTCATCAAAGTTACTGCCTTTCTGATTTCTGCCTCAGTAATCGGACCCTCGAACCATTCCATTTGATCCCGTTGCAGTTGGGGAGGTCCAGTTTACACAGAAAAAGGTCTTCACCTGTTTGATTTCCTGAAACAGTAGATGTGTATAAACTTTAGTAATTCATGAAGATCCTATTTATTTCTCTAATTGATGTGACCAAATTCTTTTCATGTTTAATAGCTGGAATGAAGTTTAAGAAGTCCTGTTTCTTAATCTGTCTTGCTAATACTTTACCTGTCTTTTCACCACCTTCATAAAATGTAGTAATCAGGCAAAGCATAGAATATGCAACTTTTTTGTTGTACATCTTGGAAGCACCAAACATATAGAAACAGTGTGGGAAGCTTCTAATGCATACATTCGGGGGACGCTAATAGCATATGCTTCTAAAAAGAAGAAAGAAAGTTTAAATAAAATCCAAATATTGAAAAAAGAAATCAAATATAAAGAAAACCTGCTTTCGGGGGTTTACACAGAGCAATTATATAGGGATATATGTGGAATAAAATTTCAATTGAAGGAGATATTAATTTTGAAGAAATATTTGAGGTCTTCCAAAAGTAAGGTCTGAAAAGGCTTATCTAATTGATGTGCGAATTATGAACGAATCATTCAATACTTTAGAATTACTTCACTCACTTGTGAATCATGATTCACAAGCCCAACTAACTTACTGACTTATCCCTGTTGCTGTTAGCAAACTAATTTCATTAGTAGAAATATATCTAGCTTATAATTAAAATTGTGGAGAAAAACACAACATCCAGTATCTTGACAGAATAATTTCTGCTCTGAACTGGAAAAAAAAAATCCTGAGTAGACACTCACATCAAGACAATAGCTCCTCAGTTCACAGTAGCATCATTCTGTTAACATGCTAACAGCACATTTGAGCTACTCAACCCCTCCCTTCCTGTGCTGAATCATAGCGCAAACGAATCATTCACTCACCCCCTCCCTTCCTGTGCTGAATCGTAGTGCGAACGAATCACTAAGGAATTCACTCACCCCCTCCCTTCCTGTGCTGAATCGTAGTGCGAACGAATCACTAAGGACTCACTCATCCCCTCCCTTCCGGTACTGAATCATTGCACGAACGAATCACTCACCCCCTCCCTTTCTGTGCTGAATCATCTTCCTCCTAGAAATAACATATGCATATATATCACAAACAAAAATAATGTTGACAATACAAAACAGCTTATTAGGTTCCAAAAGGAGGTGGGATGAGGTGTAGTCCAGTATGTGATTTATTTTAGTTCCATGGACCTGTGATAGGTCATGTGTCAACAATTTGTGATTCAGTCCATAGGCTCACAATTCCTACCGCAACGTAGCGGTGGTCGGGTGGCTCGCCATCTCGCGCTGATCAGGGCTGATCGCGGGAGAAAAAGAAAAAAAACCTGACCTAAACAAGGTCAAAAACATAAATTATCATCCACAGAAGAAAATGAAACAGCATTCTACTGCTGTGACAAAATAAATACATAAATAACAAAGACAAGTAATTAATGCCATGTTTCACACAACAATCAACAAACCGTCATCTCTTATAATGAATTTCATTCAAAATACTATTATAGAAAAACATTCTCATGGGTCCCATCAAAGTATATCAGCCACAAAGCTGATAACCATTATCCAAAGTTAATCAAATATATTTACAAAACTCATTTAATCACAGGTGTTGCGCAACAGATTCAATAATCTAAATGGAATTTAACTCAATGCAAAATCTCATAGGCCGTTTTGGCATTTCATCAGAAAATTAACAAAAAACATCCAAAACGGACAAAACTACAAAAATCAAATCACTCGTTCAACTCTAGATACGTTAAGTCAACATTCGGCCATAATGGAATAAAGAAAAACAACAATATTCAATAGATAAAACTAGTAATTGCACTTACTGTCGCTAGCCTAGCATTAGCTTACAGGTGTTGTGCCAAAAAGTGATTGTCTGCCAAAAACTGATTTCCAATGTTTCCGTGTATTTTTTTTTATGTGTAATATCTTTACGTATGTTGGTAAATAGACTTCGGTGAACAGGGTTTACAAAGGGGTTATATATAGAATTAAAAAATTATCAGTTTTTCAAGTATCTTCACAACTCTGTGTTATTGTACTTACATTATAACCAATCCGGTCCTTTATCCCTACTTAAAATATT
>NW_005187894.1:205159-207580 GCF_000239375.1 Pundamilia nyererei
GAATCGGCTGGGTTATTGCACGCTGTCAACTGGTCTGTAGTGTAGAATTTGTCGATATCTGACAAGTACGCCAACCACAGGGACACAGCAGCCAGAGGAGCAGGGACATGCAGCTGATTGACCCGAAATTTATACAGAGTTCATTCCAGCCACAATAAAGGGACTGGCGGAAATGGGGTCAGGGGTTACCGTGGTTACACACGGTTAGCGCCGCCCAGTTAGCTCCTAGCATTTCTCAACAGCGCTGCCTCCTTTTCGACTGCCTGGGACATTTAAAGAATGGATAATCCGTATACAAACAAATTCATGCTTTTCTTCTAAACACAGAGTGTCTCCCGAATGAACAACAGCGCCGTAAAATAAGACGAACGGCACCTAATTACAGACTTAATAAAACTGACTTGGTAATATGTCACATTAAGATTCATCAGCCAGATTAAGTGTTTACTGACAATTGACAGTGATAGCGGACATCATCATCACTATTCCAATTAATCCTCTCCACACAAACAAGCATAAACACACTCGACTATCACTAAATCAAATTTAACGCATATACAAACACCATTTGTAATAACGCTAGTTCAGTGTACAATAGGGTTCATTCGCTTGGTCAGCAAGAGGCGGTATCCTCGTACCCTGGGGAGTAAACTGCCATTAAACGAACAGAAGAAGAAGAGAACCTCTGCACATGCGCGGTACGGATCGGGTAGACCCGATTTGTATGGCCGACTTTGGCTGAGATTAAAATTATTAGATTGGATTAGATTAAAAAAAACTTTTTTAAATTCCTCCTTGGTTTTCACACAGCTGAATAAACGTGAAACAGAAAACTGATTAAACAAAAGTGTTAGAGAATTTACACCAGTGTCCTGTTATATTTTAGATAGCAAGGAGCAGACGGCCGAGTTTAATAAACTCCACCGAGACAGCGGTGATGCAAATCAAAAGGGTAGACTGTCCAATTTCACAGCCATTTACTTTTGGCCTACCCAACCTTCTGAAGACAAGGCCTTTGCGGTCTACGTGGGCCTCAGAAGGACAGCCGACTTTAGTGTCTTTATACAGTTTTCAGTTTTTCCGCCAGGTGTTTCTTTGTGTTCCCATAGCAACTGTCTGCCCTGCCATAAGCAGTTTCACCTGTTTTAGTCACACTTGTGTCCTCTAATTTCACTAATCTGAGCTGAGAAACATGCAAAGCTGCTACAACAGAGTTCAAGAATAAAAACACAGCACCAAAAATGAACATAAGTTCCTTTTAAAATCTCCTTTTTTCTTTCTTCAGAGAGCTTTTTCTCAGAGAGCTCTGGTGAATCTGTGTACATAGATTTCATTAATAACATATTCCAGCGAAAATTACATTCAAAACAATAGGTATTCATGTATTTCTTTTAGTAATTGAGAAATTTGAAGTTAAAAATAGGATACATATGATTAAATTACCAGTTTTGTATGGCAAGCAAATGTTTACATCACTTGTAGGTTCTTAACCACAACAAAAGATGGGGTTGCTATAAAAGAACATTTTTGTGTGCTAAAGATAGAAGGAAAAAGTCACATTAAGTTAATATTTTATATTAATGTTAAAGTCCTCTATTAATTTTAAACCCTTAAACATCCAAAATTCAGGGAGCATTTCAGTTATAGCTGATCAATGATATGATTGATTTATAATTCACCAGACCTCATCTACACACCATCACACACTGTTTGAATTATTGTCAGTGTCAGTATTTATATTGTAAAGTGGTGTTTCTGAAGCTAAAATACAAAAAACAATAATTGATTCTGAGATTATACATAAATTCATTCATGTTTGTAGCACAGTAAATCTCATGAACAGCCTGAAGATGAATAAACTGTAGTTCAGAGTCAATGACAGCACAGACACACACTGTTGGTCTGAGTCTGAACATGATGATCATCAGAGTCGTCTGCTGGATGCTCAGGAGAGTTCATTTATATGTGTCCTCAGATCGTCTGACTCACAGTTCAGATGTTAAGAATTAAGAGGCACGCTCATTAGAACCTTGAGACAGTTTATGATTTCTGTAGAGCAAAACACCAACAAACCAACAACAGAGGCAGGAAAAAAACTTAGACATTTCAACCATGCACTAAACAACAGCAGGCTAGCATGTGCCCCGACACTGTCGTTCTGTTCAAATCAAAACACCAGCAACAAGAAGCATAGCAGAAACTAACAGACCAACAAGCAGTCCAACAGATCCTCCTTGTGGACCTGCAGGTGAGTTCAAATGCAGGTCAAAATCCCGTTTCTGTTGTTAACGTTTTCTGCAAATCAAAACACCAACAACAACAGCAAAAAGAAGCAGAGTGGGAACTACCAGGCCGACAATCAGTCCAACAGATCCTCCTGTCTGACCTGCAGGTGAGAAACAGGTGTGAGGTGTCAGCTGT
>NW_005187894.1:208612-215929 GCF_000239375.1 Pundamilia nyererei
CATCAACAACATCTTTAGAAACAAACATCAACAACCAGGAAGCAGCTTCACCTCTGATCACACACACACTCAACTCTACTCACTCACCTGGAGGAACAACTCTCAGTGTGACGCTACTGATGGGTTTACTATCCCATAAAGATACGACACTCGTATGTCCCAGCATCATTATTTGTCACATCCTTGAGGATCAAAGACACGTCTCCATCCTTCATCTGTCTGTCATGCAGATCCACTCGGTTCTTAAAAGACGGATGCTGGTTGTCTGTATCAAATTGCTCATCCCGGTACAAAAGGACATATTCTGTGTCCAGGTCAGCTCTGCTCCATTCTACAACATCAATGTGTTATTTGGAGCTTGACATGTCAGAGTGATGGTCTGTCCGGACTCAGCTGTGGCGTCTTTATGAACTAAAAGAGGAAGCAATAAAGAGGTTATAGGTCAAATTGCACATCACTTCTTCTATTCACTTCGTCTACAAAAGCAGAGGAATGTAACACAGAGAGACCACTGATCTTTATTTCAAAATCATGGGATATTAGAAACATAATAGCTATTCTCTAATATGCTGTGAAAATAATATTTATTTTATAAACCACAATTATGTAGGTGGAGTGCAAACAAATATATTGGGCACGTTCAAATCTCTAAAATCAGACATGCATCATATTTGATTGTTTCCTAGAGTAGAGTTACAGGATTGGTTCATATAAAGAAAAGATTAAAATGTCTTGATGCATGCTCAATCATCCAGGTAAGTAAATCTCCAGAAGTTGATTCGGTTCATCTGGACGTAGCGTTTTCAGTGGGAGAAACGTTTCGTCACTCATCCAAGTGACTTCTTCAGTCTCAGCTGACTGCAGGTTTCCCCAATCTTATAAACAGTAACTAGAACCACTCAAGGAACAATGGGCGGGAGGTCAGTTCCTTCATCATAATTATGTAAATTCTAATTACCACTGATCAAAGACCACTGATCAACGGTCATGAGTACCATTCACAGAGAATTGGGGAATGGCTGCAATCACAGCATTGTAAGATGGCGAAAGATGTATCCTTAGGGCCCCTCCTTGATTCAGAGATGGTCTTTCCCTTTTCACGTAAATGGCCTCCTTTACACCACGCTCAAACCAGCATTCCTCCCTGTCCAGGATGTGTACATCCTCATCATTGAAAGAGTGTCCACTGCACTGGCCTGTAGGTGCAAGTAGACTGCAGAGTCCTGGCCTGACGAGGTAGCTCTTCTGTGTTGTGCAATCCGCTTCGCCAAAGGTTGTTTGGTTTCCCCGATGTATAAATCTTTTTAATCCTCCTGGCATTTAACAGCGTACACTATGTTACTCTGTTTGTGTCGGGGACCCGATCCTTGGGGTGGACCAATGTTTGGCGCAGTATGTTTTGGGGTTTAAAAGCCACAGAGACCTGGTGTTTAGAAAAAATACATCTCAACTGTTCCAATAGTCCTGACAGATACGGGATCACTACCGGTTTTTGTTTAGGCAGTGGTGCCAGGAGGATTGCCATGGCCTTGGATGAGTGATGAATACTGCTAGAATCTACAGGAAAGATATTGTAAGGTCCTTTGGCCGGAGAAGTGTTGTCAGAATGTATCAAAAAAAGGGAAGATGGCCAGAACTTAGGGAATTGCACTACCCAAAGGAAAGAGTGCTTACTTAGGACATACGTAGGACAGCTAAAGCTACCTGGGATTCTGAAACACAAATAGGAACTTTAAAGATGCCGCTAGGAAAGGCGCAAAAATCAAATACCTCCAGAGAGTAAGGCAAGTCCTCGGGAGTCAGCTAAATATCAATAACAAGATCTGACAGAAACCAGAGAAAGAAGAGGAACCCTCATGGTACGGCCGACCCTACACAGCTTGTACCACCATCAGAGAGAAGAAGTGGCTGATATAGAAAATCCTACCAACTAATAGATGAGTTAGAGAGGAACTTACTCAGAGGAACACTCAGGTAGACGATGCTGAGCTTCCATGAACGTGTTTCCTCCATGAAGATATGACATTGGTAGGTTCCATCATCAGCAGTATTTACATTGTTCAGAATCAAAGAAACATCTCCACCCTTCATCTGTCTGTCCTGCAGATCCACCCGGTTCTTAAAAGATGGATGCTGGGTATCTGGAAGAGCCAGCCCATCCCGGAAAACAAGGAGATATTCTGGCTCCAGGTCAGCTCTGCTCCAATATATGAATTTGACCTTGCTGTTGCTTGGAGCTCCACATGGCAAAATGACAATCTGTCCAGACTCAGCTTTGATGTTTCTCTGATCTGAAAAACAAACAAACAAACAAGAAAACAAAACAAAAAACAGCAGAGAGGTTTAAGATATCATATTACAATAATGACTGGAATTATTTACTTTAAATATTTGCCTTTCACATTTCAGTTTATTGTAAAGTTAATTCATTTTAATTTTTTAACATCCACCAGGTCACCAGTGACCCACTGAGTTTGAAATTTAGCTTGATACTAAACGTGAAAAGTGTCGGAAACTACAAGATGTTAGCTTTCACAGAACAACATGTGCTGATAATAAGTGAAAATTATATGTGAGAAAAAGCAGAACTCTCCTTTTAAGACGGGCTCAAGGGGCAGTGCCAAGAAGAGTGATGGGGCAGGTGGAGAAAATCAGGCTAATGACAGTTTTCCCTTTTTAGTGACATCAGGACAGGAGAGCAGCAGTCAGCTGTAAAGCTAAGATAGATGTAGAATGTTGGTGCCAAAACCTGAAAGCAATGTATGATAATAAAGAGACAAACACTGTCTGAATTGTGTGTTAGTCTGTGTGTGTTCACAAAGCCACCATGAGTCTCTGCATGTTGTCTTTTCTGTAGCTACAAAGCTTTTTGTATACACTGAACAAAAAAAGCACAGATTTCTTCTGGGGCCCGTTCTTCGTACCTCGCTAAGTAAGTTAGCTGGATTTGATTGTTGACGATTTTGCGTGATCCTGGATCGTTCGGTTCCCCGAAGCTCATCCGGGACTTGCTGTCATAGCAACAGAGCCGTAAGCGTAAACCTGCTCGGGAGCAGGTTTACTTTATGTAAACAGGATTAGATCGCGGCCACGCAGGTATGTCCGCTTCATTTACACGAAAGCAACAGCGATATTCCACCACTGTTTCACCATAAATAAATATTATCAATGTAACTAAAGATAATGCAGCACTTGATCCTTTTATTGATTTCACACAGATACATACTGGTAATTTCCTAAAAAAGGGAAATGTACTATTGATATTCTATTACATGTATGTGATTATTAGAACTTCTATTGTTGCACCATCGAGAGCATCCTGACCAACTGTATAACAGTCTGGATCTCACCTGGACGACCAACTGCTCCAAGCTGGTCAAGAAGGCTCACCAGCGCCTGGTGATGAACCAGTGGTGGTGGTGAGAACCAGATTAGCGAGCTCCCGGTTAGCGCGATGATTTGGTCTTGGATGTGTCATTTGATCTTGGATGTAGTAAGCGACGTACGAAGAACGGGCCCCTGGTCTAATGTCCATAACTTGTGACTGTCGGCCCAAACAAATCTCTTCTGCTTGTTGCTTTTCCTTGGCAGTGGTTTCTTACCAGCTATTTGACCAGAAAGGCTTGATTCAGTCTCCTCTAAACAGTTGATGTAGAGATGTGTCTTCGACAAGATCTCTGTGTGGTATTTATCTGGGCTCTAATCTGAGGTGCTGCTAACTAATAATTTTGGAGGCTGGTGACTTGGATGAATTCATCTTCAATTTATCTTCTTGACTGTGCGAATGATCTTCTTTGGATCATAAATACTCACCACACATACATCAGCCAAGATTCATGAACAGATTTTGTCATTTTGGTTTTAAAATGAGAAAATATCATGTGAATGCATTGTGCTACCTCTATAACAGGGGTGGCCAACTCCAGGCCTCGAGAGCTGGTGTCCTGTAGGTTTTAGATGTGTCTGTGATCTATCACAGCTGATTTAAATGGCTAAATTACGTCTTCAGCATTTATCGAAGTTCTCCAGAGGCCTGGTAATGAACTAATCATTTGATTCAGGTGTGTGTTGACCCAGGGTGAATCTGTGATAGATCACGAACACATCTAAAACCTGCAGGACACCAGCTCTCAAGGCCTGGAGTTGGTCACCCCTGCTCTATAACTTGTTTTTTAGTTTTTGTGGAACTGTTTGAATTTTGTGTCTAGCACTAAATGTAAATGAGTAATGGTCAAGAGTGGTAATGAAATGTAGCTGCTGATGGGCCACTGGTAAATTTAAGGTTAAGAAACTGAAAAACACAGTCTGTAAGAACAGTTTGACTTTCAGCCGCTCACACTCCTAATTGAGGCTTCTTATGTTTCCTTCATTTAACTGTAGAACTTGTCACGCCTCCAGCTGTAGGCTTTAAAGCTGAGTCTAAATGTGATCAGATGAAGTGTGAGGTTGTGAGAAAGTCTCTGCATTCATAGATGTGTCCTTTCAGCTGCTCGCTCTGATCCAACCTTTGGTCTTCTTCTTTCTTACAGTTATATTGGCGGTTGGCAAACAATTGAAAGGTGCATTACCTCCACCTACTGGTATGGAGTATGGTCTGGAACGACGCTCAAAAAACCCCCCAAAAAACAAAATCCAACCTTTGGTCTCTAAGGAAGAGGCTTCAAGGAGATGTTTGCTACGTTGGACTGTAGGACCATCAAAAATGTGTGCAGTAACAAAACACGCAGCACTGAAAGCAGCTCTAAGTGTTTGTGTTGTTCAATGATTTGTGCACAACAACAACAATGGGACCTCTCTCATCCATCAGTCACCATGTGGACATTTTTCTGACACACTTTGAAGCTGATGGAAGTTTTGTGTCTGCACTAAGTACGTTTTCACCAGCTATGGAACCGGCAGCATTCACTTTCACAGACTCACAACCACCAGCTTCACCCCTCCCCTCCCCCCGAAGCTGTAGGCTTTAACATTGAGTTTCCCCACACATGTTTACAGACGAGTTAGAGAGCAAGAGAAGAAGAGACGGATTCATAAATGTCTTTGTTTCTGCTCTAACCAAACAATGCTGCTCTACAACTCTAGACTACCAGCCACAAAGACAACAGCTGGAGAAACATCTGTCTACCTCTGACATCCACCAGCTCATCCATACAACAAACAAACATCAACAACCAGGAAGCAGCTTCATCTCTGATCACACACACACTGCATTTCTTGGACTCACCTGGAGAAACACTCAGGTTGATAATGCTGAGTTTCCATGAGTGTATTTCTTCCATGAAGACACGACACTTGTATGTTCCATCATCAGCAGTCGTCACATCCTTCAGAATCAAGGACACGTCTCCATCCTTCATCTGTCTGTCCTGCAGATTCACCCGGTTCTTAAAAGATGGATGCTGGTTTGCTGAAAGCAACTCCCCATCTCGGTACAAAAGGAGATAATCTGGCTCCAGATCAGCTCTGCTCCAGTGTATAAATTTGACCTTGTTGATTTGAGCTCGACATGTCAGAGTTACTTTCTGCCCAGATTCAGCTGTGATAATTTTCTGGTCTGAAAGAGGAAATAAAAAAATTTAAAAAAGAGTAAAAAAAATGTCAAAGTACCGTATTTTCCGGACTACAAAGCGCACCTGAATAAGTGCACCAAGCTAAAATCAGGGAAAAATTCTGTTTTGTACATACATCAGCCGCACCTGACTAAAAGCCGCAGGTGTTTTAATGTTTACTTACCATATGTAAGAGAATATGCACAAAGGGGATTGTCAGGAAAGAGATGGCTGTTTAGAGACACATCCCTTCTATTAATATTTTGAAAAAAAAGTTATGGGTACATATTTGCATAACTTTTTACGTATATGTACAAGTACCGTAATTACAAGTACGAAACATGTACTGTGCTTTATAAACGAATATCAAATGAAGTGTATAACAATAACCTACAGCGCACCAGAAAAATAAGTTCGGCCTACCTTTTAGGCTCAAGTGCAGTAACACAGCTTTAACAAGAAGATAAATCAGTCATTCATCACCATCTTTCTCTTCTTCCTGCTAAAACCACCAAAGTCCTCTTCTCCAGTGTCGGAAACGTACAGGCTCAGGATGGTTTTGTCATCCACTCTCCGCTTCTCTCCGTCATTGTCGCTTTCAAAACCAAAGAAATCCTCATTGTCAGTGTCAGAGTCGAACACCCTCTGAAGGGCCGTGGCGGTGTCCTCCTCTCCATCATGCAGTAGTTCAGCCCTTCGAAATCCGTTGGTGATCGTGGATGTTTTCACACTGTCAGTGTGCTCTTCGCATGCGACCAGTTTTGGTGAATGATTTATCGCCGCTCGTCATCCACATCTCCCGCTGAACATGTAGTGCTACTTTGAACGCACGAGTCACACTGATGTCGAGTGGCTGCAGGTGCCTCATTGTGCCTCCAGGAATCACAGCTGGAATTGAGTTTGTGCTCTTAATGGCTGCTTTCACAGAATCTGTGAAATGGGCCCTCATGCTGTCCAAAACAAGTAATGCTTTTTTTGGCGAAATAATCCTCCAGGTTGCTGGAGGAGCGACTCTTGCAGCCATCCACCCTTTCTTGTTGACTCTTCTCTTGGCATAGTCATCCACTTAAAAATCACCATTGGCGGAGGTTTAAACCCTGATGATGTGCAGCCCAGCACACAAGTGAAATTCATTCTCTCGTGGCCAGTGGTTCTCACCGTGATGGTTGATTCACCTTGCTTGTTAACAGTCCTAGTGAGGGGCAGGTCAAACGTCAATGGCACTTCATTCATGTTTACGATCTCGTCCGGTCCGAATATTCGTTTATCTTTCTTTGTGTGAATTTGCGGGAGATTGTTATTTTTTCTGCATTGTTGGGAGGGAGTTGCTTACACACAGTATAGAAAATTTCAGAGGTGAGCCATCCTGGTGTCACAGATTTATGAAACGAAAAGGACTGTTGATAGGTTTCTATTGTTGATTGTCATTTATGCTTAGAAACATTTACTCATATATGCTTAGAAGTATATAATCATTGGTAGATTGAAAGGATGTCTCATCCTAAAAGAGGTCTGTATTAACTCTGTGTAGAGGGGGGTGCATACATTCCTCTACTCAGTATCCTTGGTATAAATCACATACTCCCTAGGAGAGTTTATCTTTGATTTATGGTATAGCAAGCACACATATATCTGTTTAACCCTAGAACACTATCGCCGGGTGATTTACACCCGAGAAAATACATTTACATGATTTCTCACTCCTGCAGCTGTTTGCGTGTCGAGGAGCCTGTGCCATCACCAGGGAAGTCTCAAATGTCCCAGGAAT
>NW_005187895.1:0-4057 GCF_000239375.1 Pundamilia nyererei
TGTCTCCCTCCCGGACAAATGCTGATGAAAACTGACGCTCCTCTTGATTCGTGAAAGGTTATCCAACTCTGCCCACAGAAAGCAAAAACAATACCTGATTAATGTGGCCACTATGCATTTCACGGTCATCTCCTTCTGCACTTCTGGACACTTCCACACTGGTTCTACCTTTAAATTACTCCCATCAAAATAATGGTTTTATTTTGGGGAAGAAGTTGAATTTTCAGGGAACCAAATCTGGAGAACAGAGCTGAGAGCAAACAATAACTCTTATCCTATCCCTCCTGTTGCGTTTACCTCCCGCCTCTTTACTTTAGTGTACCTTGGGTCTGTTTTAACAGCTCTTAAATTAGCATAACAAACATTTTTCACCACCAAATTCAGTTCAGTCGGTTGGTCAGTGAGTGAGTGGATTCCCATTCATTTCCTATGGCGGACACTTTTGAACAGGAACACCACACATGTCACAAGGTTGATTAAAACACTCACAATTCAACAAATTCATCACTTTTATATGTTCAAGTGCATAGTGTGGAGGACATGCTAAGACCTTGAGGCAATCAGATGTGAAACACAATATTTATGAGTGTTTTAAGTTGTAAATCAGTCAGATTTGACCCGAACGCGACAGGAAGCTTAAATGAGCTGAAAGTGCACAGTGGCACAGATTAGGTGGTTTCTGCTGAATGTTCTCATTCAAATGCCTTTAGATAATTACAGCAGAGCAACGTTCATGTTTGTTCTTGGCACAAGTTTGAGGGTCATGCTGATCTAAAAGTTGCAGCAGAGCTTATTAATATGTATGTTGTAAACAAGTGATACCAGGAGAGCACAAATATAAAAACAATGGGGGTTAAAGAAATGTATTTTATTATTTAATGTTTTATAATTTTTTGCAGACACTGCTGAGCGACATAAAAATGAAACTTGAAAATGTGACGAAGCTAGAAAATGAAACCAAAGCTCTGGACAGCTTGAGGAAACAGATGGAGGAGCACAACAAGGAGCTGGAGGAAACTATGGAAGAGGTAACACAATGTGTGAAAAATGTCTGAACAAATATGAGATGTTTTATTTTTTAGTTACAAAACTTTGAAAGATACTGCACTTTGGATGAAGTTTCATGATCTTGAAAGAGAAACTAATCGATCAAAGATTCATGAGTGGGAGATCTTTGTGATTTTCTGTCAGGTCCAAAATCTTTGCTCAGTACCTGATGTACTCGTTGGTTTTTCTTCCCTGTGACTTCCTCCACCTCCTGAAAGGGAAAATAAGATGACACAACGGAAGAGATCCAAAATACATGACAGAGCCATAGAGGATAACAAGATTTCCAGGGATCAACCTAAAAAACAGTCATGCTTATTTTAGTTTGGTTTTTGTGCTCCTTTGTGGGATCAATCTTAAACAAGAATGACCAAATTTAAATTAAGTTAGGTTTCTGAGGCTCCCAGGGCCATTTCTGGAAGTTCTTGATCACTTCTTTGACATTTTCATCACTGCAGTTTCCACTGGAGTCAGACCTCAAGACCCATTCATTTAACTGTGGAACAATTCCAATCCATTGACCTTTGTCTGTGTGTTTCAGGTGTTTCAGGGTTCAGACGAGCAGCTACAGCATACTTACGATAACCACCAGAGGACAGTGATGGAGAAGGAGCAGAAGCTGCAACAGCACCAGGAGGAGCTGCAGACCTTTGACCAAGAATACCAGAGACTGACCAGAGAAACGAATGATCTGCTGGTAGAAAAAGGTTCACTCACCTGCATATACCAGAGTAGCTCCTGACATTTTCCTCCACACCTGAGTATGAAAAGTAGGAGTGGGTTTTGATTATCAATTTTCCGATTAAAATCAATTCTAGCTTGAATAACGCGATGTCGATTCATTAAAATCCTGAATCAATTTTTATATATACATTTATTTTGCCCGAACCACTAAAACAGTAAATGAGAGCAGATACACGGATTCTGCACAAAGATGTAAACACAAAGCGTGGACCCGCCGACGCTTCAGAATCTGTGAGATGTCGGCTTTCTCACTGACGGCACGTACACGGACACGCCATTGGATGAGAAAGCTGACATCTCACAGATTCTGATGCGTTGGCGGGTCCACGCTTTGTGTTTCCGTCTTTTTTTTTTGCGCTTGATTATGAAGCTGCAGGTTTTGTCTCTCTCCAACCAAATTTGACTGAACCAGCAGCAAAAGATCCAAACTATGCTTCACATTTCGCTTTACATAAACATCATCATGAATTCCCTCTTGCTGTTTTGCTTCCATCACGGTAAAATTACACTTCATGCACAGCTCTCTCTCTCTCTCAGGTATAGTTTCCCATCTAAAAATCTCTGTTTTCTGGTCTCATAGCTGCTGATTCTTGTCTGTGTACAATATTTACCATACTGCATGAAAAACTCTGTAGTGGGTCAGTTTAAGCAAAAGGTTTCCACTGAAATTGAGCCTTTACGATGTTAACCATGAACTAATCATGAACTGGTGAAGAGCCCTGACAGCAAACATCTCCCAACACTTACATCACAAACGTGTGATTGGTCAGTAATGATGGTCCTGGAACAACACTGATAAGAAACAACATCAGCACAGTCCTATCAGATCATGTACTTATCACCATATGTGTAACGAGTCATTCGTTAAGTCGTGTCTTGTTGTTGTGACATGTTTTCACAGTAAATATATCGCTCAGTACACTGACAGAATAAAAAATACTAGAAGTAGAATAATGCACAGGGTGGATGCTGTGTTTCCTCAGTACAGAATTAGCAACATTTTTTTTCCCACAGTTCGTCTACAACATGAAGCTGAACGTCACACTAAGAACACCGAGGACCGCGACAGCCTGGTAAGAAGAAAGAAAACCTCTTCTTTCTTAACTTGTTTGTTTCTGTCAGGATAAAGCAGACATCGAGCTGTTTCTGTGGAGTCTGTAAATACACTAAGGTGGACTTAATCACTCAGAGCCAGCAGTGACATTAAATATGCATGTGGATTAATACAAGTACACAATGACTCTTTTATTTATTCACATGTCATCTGTGTCACAGATCCACTCTTTGTCATCCTGTCTGGAGATGGAGGGTTACGACCAGCTGCCCTTTACCGTTTCTCAACTCGAGAGCTTTTACCATCAAGTCACACACAGGCTGGAGCAGGAAAAGGAGAGAGTCAGTCAGCTCTTGGTAAGAAATGCTCTGTCACTCTCAGTTTTTGTCAGTACTTGTGTGTAATTTTTCACAGATAAAATAATGTCCAACCAGTCATGGCATATTGCTGCCCCTCCCTGAGCCTGGTTCTTCAGCAGATTTCTTCCTGTTATAAAGGAGTTTTTCCTTCCCGCTGTCACCAATGTGTTTGCTCATAGGGGAATCATCCGATCTGTCGGAGTTTTCTCTGGTTCTCGGTATTATTGTAAGGTCTTTACCTTACATTATAAACTGCCTTGAGATAACTGTTTTTGTGATCTGGTGTGATAAAAATGAAATTTAACTGAAAACAGAATTCCAAGATAAAATACACGTTAGCTAGAGATGCCTACAAAAAAAGTCATCTGAACAATCATATATGAGATATTTGTGCTCTTCACTTCTCTTCTTCCTCCTCTTAATATTTGGTTCGATCAGGCAGAGCTGCAGAAACTGGAGCAGCAGAAGCAGCAGTCTGTTGATGAAATGAGGGACAGGAAGACGTACATGGAGAGAACGGTAGAGATGAAAAGAGACGAGCGGCAAAAGAAGCAGCAAGAGCTGAAAAACATCACAGAAGAGCTGCAACGACTGCAGGATTCATGTAGTCGACTGCAAGAGCTGGAAAATAAACTGGCTGAAGTGGTGAGAATGCACACACACACGGATCATGATGTTTTTGAGGTTGTGAAATCATCACAGGTGGATTTCTTTGATATTCTCTTTTTCTGGATCAGAGACTGGATATATCATGTGTGTCTCTTACACTACATTGATCCTACTCTTTTACAGCTTGATGTATTTAACCACTGACTCTGTTACAGCTGCTTTGTATGAATCACAGTTCAAAAGC
>NW_005187895.1:4077-5869 GCF_000239375.1 Pundamilia nyererei
TTGTGTGTAATTTTTCACAGATAAAATAATGTCCAACCAGTCATGGCATATTGCTGCCCCTCCCTGAGCCTGGTTCTTCAGCAGATTTCTTCCTGTTATAAAGGAGTTTTTCCTTCCCGCTGTCACCAATGTGTTTGCTCATAGGGGAATCATCCGATCTGTCGGAGTTTTCTCTGGTTCTCGGTATTATTGTAAGGTCTTTACCTTACATTATAAACTGCCTTGAGATAACTGTTTTTGTGATCTGGTGTGATAAAAATGAAATTTAACTGAAAACAGAATTCCAAGATAAAATACACGTTAGCTAGAGATGCCTACAAAAAAAGTCATCTGAACAATCATATATGAGATATTTGTGCTCTTCACTTCTCTTCTTCCTCCTCTTAATATTTGGTTCGATCAGGCAGAGCTGCAGAAACTGGAGCAGCAGAAGCAGCAGTCTGTTGATGAAATGAGGGACAGGAAGACGTACATGGAGAGAACGGTAGAGATGAAAAGAGACGAGCGGCAAAAGAAGCAGCAAGAGCTGAAAAACATCACAGAAGAGCTGCAACGACTGCAGGATTCATGTAGTCGACTGCAAGAGCTGGAAAATAAACTGGCTGAAGTGGTGAGAATGCACACACACACGGATCATGATGTTTTTGAGGTTGTGAAATCATCACAGGTGGATTTCTTTGATATTCTCTTTTTCTGGATCAGAGACTGGATATATCATGTGTGTCTCTTACACTACATTGATCCTACTCTTTTACAGCTTGATGTATTTAACCACTGACTCTGTTACAGCTGCTTTGTATGAATCACAGTTCAAAAGCATCCTTCTTTGTCTGACACTTGTCTCCTCTTGAGCCTCTTTCATGTTCTTATATCATAGATTGTGTTTTGTGTGTGTTTCTCTTCAGGAGCGTGAAGATGCAGTTCAGAGCTCCAGCGTGGAGGAGCTGAAGGCCGAGGTCGAGGAGCTCCAGGAAGAAAAGGCTGAACTCGACTGCACACAGAGACAGCTCGACGAAGAGATGGAGACACTCAACATGCACACAGCTGCACTCACACAGATGGACATACTGAAAAAGGGCAAAGTAATGAGGAACCTAAACTCACTTGCTGCTGCTTTTCTACTTCTCTTACTGATCATCTCCCTTCTTTCCCTTCTCCCCTCTCATCTTTCCTCTTTCTGTCCTCCAGGCCGAGATGGAGGAGCAGATTCTTCAGATCCGGTCTCGTCACTGTGAGGATCTGGTGTCTCTATTGGGCCACTTTCCAAACAAGAAAGAGCTGGAGGACTGGGTCTCTTCCAAGTCAAAGGAAACCAGCAGCACCGGGGACAGACTTACAAAGCTCAAGTTAGTAACATTTAAGTAGAAAACAATGCTTTTAAGATGGATCTTTTCCCGACACTCACCACTGTTACATTGTGGTTTTCATCTCAGAATGGACTTGGCATCAAATGAGCAGAATAAAAGCCACATTACTGCTGAGCTGCTGAAGAAGGAGCTGCAGTTAGCCACAGATGAAGAGAAGTTCTTGAATGTTTGCAGCAGTCGAGATCTGGAGCAGGACCTGAGCAACCTGCAGAGAGAGCTGGACGAGATATTCAAGACAAAAGGTAAATGGTCTCAAACAGGAAGAGTAGTAGCTTCTTTGAACCTTGCGATCAGTTTTACGTGGGACCTATTTTCTTACTACTGTCTTCATCCACCAACCAAAAGAATACTGCAGCTATGTGACATTAGGTCGTCTGGGAGGTGCAGCATGAACGTTTACATCCTGTCACGCTGTCAGAAGCTCT
>NW_005187895.1:6493-7799 GCF_000239375.1 Pundamilia nyererei
TTCTTTAAGCCTCCTAATGTAGTATCCATATGAATAATCATGATTCCTGTGTCCTTCTTTCTGCTTCTGTCCTGGTTTAGCTCTACTAGCTGGAACTAAAGTGGTGTACACCCAGTTCATCAGCGAGCTGAGCGAGCACAGGGAGCCCTGCTGCCCCGTGTGCCGACGATCGTTTCCCTCAGAGTCTGAGGTGCAGGAAGTCGTCAGAGTCTTGCAGTCTAAACTACACCTGGTGCCAGAGAAACTGAAGATCACTGAGCAGGACCTGGAGAGGACAGAGAGGAGGAGAGAGGAGATAGTGGCTCTCAGGCCTGTGAGGTACAGTGTCAGAGACGTTTGTGTCAAACCAACAGTCCAGTCTGTCCTCATTTCTTTGTTAGAGATAAAAACGAAGAATCGACTGTCGATTCATTGATTTTTCTCTTTTATGTCTCATGTCAGGGAGGCCATTGTGCAGTTTCAGGAAAATGAGCTGCCAGCATTGAGGAAGCGGCTGCAGACTGTGGACAGAGAAGCTGAGAGGCTGAAGGGTGATGTGGAGGAGCAGGAGGCTCTGCTCGCCGTCCTGAGGTCTGAGGAGGAAAAAGCCAAAGACTGCCTGCAGGGCATTTCCCTCATGGACTCATACCTGGTACCAAACATTTGTCTGTCTCATTCTTTCTCACCACATGTGCCAGACACAGCCAGGACCTGCACACATCTGTCCTGTTTTCATGACAAAGAATCAAGTTTAGAAAGTACATAAAAAGTGATGAGATCTGGATTTCCTTCTCTGTAGAGAAACCTTGAAGAGGTGGAAAGGAAAATTGATCAGCAGGCATCCAAACTCCAGGAAGTAAACCTGGACAACACATTTCAGCAGCTCAGTCAGGACAAACATGAAACTCAGGACCAGCTCGACACCAGTAAGACAACCAGCTCTGTTTCCAGCCCTGATTTTAACTCCGACCCTTGATTTCTCCCATGAAACCCACGACAGTTTTTACAAACTGTGTAAAAACTGGACTTACTTCATATCTTTCATATCTGCGTCTCTGCATTGCAGCATGATTTCCTTTCCTTTGGCCTTTTGTGTCCTTGCAGCTTACAGCACAATTGTGCGTAAACATAAACAGATCCAGGACCAGCAGGAGCAGATTCAGAGCCTGAAAAGTGCAGCGATAGAGATGAGAGACGAGCAGCTTCAGCTGATCAGAGACAAACAGAAGCAGCAGCACCTGGAGGAGCTGAGTGCAGAGATCGCTGCTAGGATGGAGGCCTTAACCACAGAGATCAGGGTGCTGTTTATTTATTTATTATTATTATT
>NW_005187895.1:7819-9680 GCF_000239375.1 Pundamilia nyererei
GCTCTGGAGAAGCTGCAGCAGGAAAAGCAAAAGCTGGTGGAGCAGAAGAAGCAGAGAGAGGAAGAAGAGCAGAAGAAGGTGGATGCATACATGCTCTTTTAGTGGGAACGTGTCCTTCTTTCTATCTGCTGCACATTGTCAGGTTCCTTTGCTCGTAACCAAAACCAATGAATCAACACAGTTCAAATAACACACAGTTATAAAATACATTTGCACGTAGAACCGTGGTTAACATAACATCATGTGTGCAATGTTCTTAGAGCATTTCTATCAAACAGAGTTGTGAATGTTTATGAAGTAACTGCTGTAACTGTTACTGACAGATTCGTAACACTGAGGAGAGACTGAAGGAAATCACTGCTTTGCAAAGAGACGTCACTAAATATGTTGATGAGGGAAGAGACAAATACAAAGAGGTAACGTGATGATCGCTGCTGGATAAACGGGATTTGATGTTTCTGTTTAAACAAAGGAAGCACTGAAGCACCTTTCCTGAGTGTTTAGAGGGTTTCACCAGTTTCCTAACTAATATGCACTTCAGTTAGGACTATCTCACCACAACTGTATCCATTTATTTTAAATGTGGACTGTAATCATGCTGATTTCTTATTTTTTTATACTATCTGTCTGCCAATGTTGCAGGACAAAGAGTCAGAGTATCGAGCAGCAATGACTCAGCTCCAAGAGGCTGAGAGGAATAAAGAGAGGATCAGCACAGAGATGGGAAACATCCAGCAGGACATAGACACTCAAAAGGTATCAGAGTCGATGTTTTGATTCAAACTTAGGGTTATTTACTCTCATTGCTGATGTCACACCCACCTTTGCATCTATTTAAAAGTTAAACCACAAACTGGATATACAAGATGGTTTTAGCCCCATGAAATCAGTCCAGAAGTGACTTAAACCTACATTGCTTCTAATGAACAGCAGGGGGCGACTCTTTCCTGATTGAGTTTATAGTTTAAACCTTATTGAATAGAATCTTATTTGAAATATTTTTGTAAATTATGGTCTTCATTAGGCTGATAAAGCAGGGAATGCGTTAGGGCGGGCCTACCTTTTGATTGACAGGTCGCTGCTGTTTCTCAGCCAGATCCACAGCTTGCTCGTCACTCTTGCTTGTTGCTAAAAAAGGGAGATGCCAGGAGTTTAATAACTCTACTGAAGCCTTTAAAACTTTGATTTCTTTACTAAATCGTGACGTCACAGTGGCTACATTCATCTTTTATATACAGTCTATGAGGAAACTCTGGGCTCGTTGTCCTTTAATTGCAGAAAAACTTCTTCAACATCCAAATTCTTGTGAAGAATGTAGCATAAAAAAGTCTATTTTATTATCACACTGACACTTTGTGTGCTCACTGACTTCAATGCTGCCATTATTGAAATGTTCCTTAGGTCAAAGAGCGCTGCTTATGGGACAACCTGACCTTGAGAAAGCACGTTAATAAGCTGAAGAACATGGCGGCCAAACGTGAGGCACTGCAGGAAGATCTAAGCTACATGCAAGTCTCGCTGCTTCAGCGGTGAGACTGCTGCACTGTCAGCCCCAGCCTCTGCTAAAGCAGCAGTGTCACACCTCAGGTGGTAAAGATTACTCAGGGCCAAGTCAGACTCAGTTTTTTACCCTCATGTGTCTTTCTGTGGGTGTCCAGACAACATGAGGAAGAGGAAAGCAAGCTGGCCGAACTGAAGAGCGAGCGCAGTCGGGAGCAGGGCGCACAGAAACCCCTGGAGGAGCAGATACTGGAATACAGGTTTGTTACGCTGCTCTTTCTTCGGCTCTCACCATATCAGGTTAAAGCAGATTGCTGCACACCCTCAGCCTGCTTCTGCTGGACTTTTCTTCCTCTTAAGG
>NW_005187895.1:10689-12643 GCF_000239375.1 Pundamilia nyererei
GACAGAGCTGAGAAATTCCCTGATTCTCCCTGAAAGTTCACATGAGCACATGAAACAAGAGCCCTTCACTCACTTTCACTCATCTCTGATCTGAACCTTTGATTGCAGCAAACAGCTGGAGGAAGATCAGTACGGCAAAGCCGAGGAGCTCCACAGAAACAAGATGATTGAGATGAGAACCACACAGCTGCTCAGCAAAGACCTGAAACTCTACGAAGAGGCTCTAGATCAGTAAGTTTACCGCAGGTCATCGCTTGATCATCAGTGTGGGACAGAAACCATGTGAAGGTCACCAGAGTTTCTGTTTCTCTGTTGCTTCCACAGAGCCATCGTGAAGTTCCACAGCATGAAGATGGATGAGATCAACCAGAACATCAGAGACCTGTGGCGCAGCACCTACAGGGGTCAAGGTGCATCTCACTGACCCCCTCAGACAAAAATCAGCTCAGTGATCGAAGACGTGCTTGTATCTATGAAACTACAGCAGAGTGTGATCCAGACGTCTCAGACACATTTTACACGTCTGATCACCAGAAAACTGCTCAGTGGGTAAATGTGAGTGTTTGGTCTTCACCTCGTGTCTCCTCTGCAGATATCGAGTACATCGAGATCAGGTCTGAGGTGGAGGAGAGGTCGGAGAGGCGGAGGAGCTACAACTACAGAGTAGTGATGATGAGAGGAGACGCAGACGTGAATATGAGAGGGCGCTGCAGTGCCGGTCAGAAGGTATTTAAAAGATTTTCTGTGTCAGCGCCTCCGTCACTTAAACTCTTGTTTAGTTGGATGGATTGATCCTGTGTGTGTTTAGGTGCTGGCATCCCTGATCATCCGGCTCGCTCTGGCAGAGGCCTTCTGTCTTGACTGTGGAATCCTGGCCCTGGATGAGCCCACCACCAACCTGGACCGGGAGAACATCGAGTCCCTGGCAGACGCTCTCGTAGAGTCAGTGCATGCAAACGATGTGTTACCCAGAGAAACCTGATGTTTGTTCAGCCTAAAGCCGAACCTCTGACTTTGTGACTTTCCCTAAAGCAGACGGTGTAAATAAAAGCTCACAGCTTCAAAGTACAAACTTATAATAAATGGATGAAAGATCTCAAAGATAGCCTGACAGGACAAACATTAAACACACTCCAGACCTTACAGAGTCGTAGCTTCATCTGTTGCATTATTCAGGCTGCTTCTTGAATCCTCTCCACTTCTCTGTCTCCTCTGTCCTCTCCAGGATCATAAGGACTCGCTCTCAGCAGCATCACTTCCAGCTGCTGATCATCACTCATGACGAGGACTTTGTGCAGCTGCTGGTTCGGTCCGGGTGCATCCAGCACTTCTACCGCATCAGCAAGAACCAGGACCAGAACTCAAAGATCACAAAGCAGAGCACAGCCTTCCTCTCTGTGTGACACCTTGTACCTCAACAGCTATGAAATCACTTCATGGTTCACCCTCTCACACACAGCCACGTGAGCTGCTCGCCCGGCATCAGGATGAAATTTGGATTTGGCGTCTCAGCTGATGACACGTCAGCACGTGAAAGTCTGTGGACTAAAAGACACAACCTGTTCAGCAATCAGAGGCAGCTTCCTCTGAGGGGACAGAGTTCTCTTATGAATGTTTTTATGGGACAAAGAGGTGTGAGTGGTGTGTGCTGTGATTTAGTTTTTTGTTTGTTTTTTAGTTCTCCTCTGGTTCCTCTAAAGGGCACCCAGGACAGTTCTGAACATCAGCAGCTGTTATAGAGCCACAGGTGACCTGCATGCATTAAATTATGTTAATGCATGCAGGAAATCCTTTTTCCTGTTAGGGTGGCTCAATTTTGTAGTTTATTTTTTAAATATTTTTCTTTACTGTTAAATTTGTTTTCCCTACAAATATTTACTGCTGGACTTGGTAGAATAATGCACATTTGTCAGCACTCGCTCACATACACACCGTATGTAGTACCATCGACACT
>NW_005187895.1:13111-15583 GCF_000239375.1 Pundamilia nyererei
CCAGTACGATTACAGCATACAATATTATTGTCACTGCTACATTTCTGTAATGCTACCAGAAATTATTTCCACTACTAATTAATTACCATTGAGCTCAAAGGTTATATTAATAAACGGTTAACGAATGTGTATTTATGAAGACGATTTGTGAGGCTGGTAAACTTACCTCTGTTCGTACGATGGTCTTTACTTTCTACACGGTGCATTTCAAGGTCCTGTACCCATCCGTCGGTAAACTGTACCTGGGCTTGTTGCAGTGACCTGAAGTTACTAAACTTCATGAGTGTATGCACTCACTCCAAGAAGCGTATAATTATAAATATGAGCGTGGTGAAAGTTGGGCAGCACGCTAACGTATTTTGTCCCTCTGTGTGCTCCTAAGGGTCTGACCCGTTCACTGGTTTGATTTTTTTCCTCGTATCTTTTCTTTGACTTTTCATCAAGTCTGTCTTTGTACGGACCGGCATTGTTCTCTTCGTTTTGTACATACCTTTTTGGGGGGCAAAGAAAAAGCAAGAATTTATTGGAATCGAAGAATGAACGTTTTGCAGTGCTGCAAATGCTTGCATTTGATGCAGGTACTTGGATTGTTTTGCCACGAGTTCCCGGCATGCAATGCGCGAAAGTCACGTGGTCTGTCAATCTCTATAATCCATCTAGAGAAATTACATATGGAAATAACATCCGGTCTGACACTTCAAAATAAAAGGCCCCAATGTGGTTACGCGTTGTGACCACCAGAGGGCGGCATATATCAAACATACTGATTATAAAACTTACTGTAAAGTCTTAAAAAATGTTTGTTAAATGTTTAAAGGAAAGACAAAAGACACACAATTATTCAATTATGGATAAAAATACATTTATAAACCAATAACAGGTACTGTCTACAGGATATATATATATATATCAGAATCAGAATACTTTATTGATCCCTGGGGGAAATGATTTTTTAATTAATTTAATTTATATAATACTTATATAATAATAATATCCTACATAATCGCTGATGTGACTGAATTAATTTTTCTGTGTTGTTTAATTTTTCATGTGAAAAGATATCAAAAGTTGACCTTAATATCTATTTGATCATAAGCTGTTTTCTAAGACACACTCTTTCCAGATCACTTTTCTCATGGGCATTTTTTTTTTAACTTTTCACTTCCAGTTACATTATGTTTGACATGTTTGGACACCTTCTTAGAAAAGCTTAAAGTGCTTCTTATCGTTAAGTCTACAAATTCCTAGTCTGCAGCTAATTGAAAGTGTCATCTGGAGAGGCTGTCTTTCAGGGTTTATTGTTCTGATCCCTCAAACACAACTGATGGTGCGTTAAATTAAAAGAATTGGAATATTAAAATCAAGTGATCAGACTGATTTACTTCACTGCCAATTGTGCTAATATTTCTCACTGAAAAAAAGCACCTGCAGCACGCTGCAGAGATTTCAGAGCTCATGTTGGAAGAGTGAGACATTTCTCCACTCCTGTCAGTTTATTTGTAATGTCAAATGAAGATGTGATTAAAAAGATCAAACCACCTGATTCTAAATGCGCTCAGTGGAGTTACAGATGACCTGGAACCTTTCTGGTAAGCTAACAGAAGACTATAAGGAGACAATGCAAAGACAGACGGCATAAATGTATGTGTGGTTGGAATGGGTCCAGCTTTGCTGCAGGCAACTGCAAGTGACAAAACTTCATCACCATCATCAATAAAGTATATTAACAGAAGTAATTTGCTTTAGCTTGCCTCTCAATCTGGTTATTCGTTGTAGCAGGTCAGTAAAGTTTACACAGCTGATATCCAGATAAACACAGCTCATTTATGTTAGCATCAAATAAAGTAGGCTTCATGCCAACTATTGGGTACAAGCTGGAAATAAAAATAAAAAATAAAAAATGCTTCTGTTTGTTTGTAATTAAAAAAAACAAACCCAAAAAAACAAACAAAAAAAAACAAACAAACAAAAAAAACCCACATCTATGTTTCTGGCAACAGTATGTGGTTTCGCACTTTGACCACCAGAGGGCGGCGGTGGTCGCCAAACATGGGTGAAAAAAAAACTGTCTGAAAATGTGTTCATGAATAAATGAAGAGGAAAAAGATACACACAATTGTGAATTAGGTTCAAAGTAAATTAATAAACAAATACATGATGACGACAACTATTATAGAAATAAAGATAATGAAGGTTGCCAAAAAAAAATCAGTAGAAAGTAAGAAGACTGAGTAAAAAAAACAAACAAAAAAACAATTGACAATGGATATTTGTGTCAGCATTTACAGTCTTTTGATTGGGTGGATGGTGAACAGTCTCTGGGTGAGGTAAAAGAAAAAAAGTCCATTTCGCTCATGGACGGATACTGCTGCTCCAAACGGGAAGAGCGACGGCAGCGTGAGCCTAGCTGCTCCCTAGCGGACACAGCTGAGCCGCCGAGCGGGAGAGCCTCCGCTGAGCCGAGGTGGGAGG
>NW_005187895.1:33541-34808 GCF_000239375.1 Pundamilia nyererei
CCTGTTTTAGTCTCACAGTCCTTCACATGGGAGTACAGATCCAGCAGGAAGTCAGACTGATATTCATTTTCTTCAACACCCATGTCTCTGTTATTTAGAGGGAATGTTTCAAAGCTGCACACTGATGATAACAGCTCCAGTATCTTCTCTCCTGTCTGCTGCGCTCTCTCTGCTGCTGCACAGAACAGATTCACAAAGAACCTGATTTCTTTATAAAATTCTACTGGAGGATGAACACTGGAACAATAAGAAGGAAACACTTAGTGATGATTTGATGTTAGCTACATAAATACAACCTACTTATGGACTCCATCTTGTTCATATTTCTAACTGTATTCCTTACTCATAACTGTAGGGAGAAATTCTTTGTGGTAAGTATTTCACTTTGGAGTAGTGATTGTAAATACAGTCACTTCTCCGAATCTCCTCTAACTTTATTATAAGGTGCGCCTGTAGCCCACTGTCCAGTCTCTCACAGCATTTTGCTCTCATCTTGGTTGCAGATGGCAGTGACCGGCACAGGTATGTGGAAAATGGAGATAATATCTGTAGATTAGCTTTCAGAGCACATTTGTTGATTCCTTTACTAGTGTTTGTGGACCAGGTTTATTTTCCCTGGTGGTTGCTTCATTGTTTAATTCTTAATAATGGTAGTTATATTACCAATCAAAAGCACACAGGCTTATTATTGACAAGGCAATGGTGTTGCAAATTAATTACAAGACTTGTGCTGTAGAAGTTAAACCGCAGGGTAAGAACATTAACATTCAGTTAATTGTTGCTTGATTATTATTATTCACTACCACGATGTAATTAAAATAGCAGTTCAAGCAACCAAAAAATTCATACAATGATGGGCCACTTGGTTAAGCAATCTGCAGGGACGAGCGACCAATGGTGCTACCCGTTGTTCACTAAATGAGCCTCACTACAATCATCAAAACAGTGTCTTGTACCTGTGCCCAGTGCTTTCATACACACACTTGAATGTCGAGGAAGGACTCACCAAGGGTTGTTAGTTTCACTCGTTATGCCAATGTACTGTATTCAGCTGCAGTCAGCTAAGACTGAAGAAGTCACTTGGATGAGTGATGGAATATTTCGCCCACAAAAAATGCTACATCCAGACAGACAGAATCAGCTTTTGGGATTAATGATGTAAAGTAGAATTAATTTACCTGAGCTGTGAGATATAAGGCAGACATTCAAGGAAACTCCTCACTTCACTCTCTTCATGTGAGCAGCCTGTCAGCTCCACTTGTTTCTT
>NW_005187895.1:35492-36813 GCF_000239375.1 Pundamilia nyererei
GGAAACTGCATTTGTGGGGTGAGCAAAACTTGCCAAATCTTTTCTGCCAATACCAAACTGCCTATTCTGCTATTCACTTTTGAAAGGTGTCATTTATTGAATTGGAGGATTGAAGTCTGAAGAAACAAGACATATTTGCAATATAACAATTGATTCATTTAATAAACAGGTGCCTCAGTAGCACCTGGCAGAACCATACACAACCACAAAAGCCTGGTACCTCCTCCTGGTTGGGCTGGTCACCAGCTTGGTCACACACTGCCTTGGGATGGCATCCCATTCTTGCAAGTCAGCCAATGTAGCTGTGTTGTTGACTCTGCCATGAACAGCATGCCCAACTGATCCCTCAAGTGTTCAACCCACAAAACATTTTCCTTACTTGTAATACAAAGGCTTTCCAACAGTATGAGATGTATTGCTAAGAAGCAAAGAAATAAATAATCAACCAAAGATAAAAATTTCTTACTTTTTGTGCTGCATTTATATGAATACTTAAACCGTACAATAATACCAAACTTTTTGGCTTAAAATACATCTATAAATCATTTTCAAAGCATCTGATGTAGCATTAATGATGCAAAGTACAATTTGCTTACCTGAGTTTTGAGATATAAGGCAGACATTCAAGGAAATTCCTCACTTCACTCTCTTCATGTGAGCAGCCTATCAGCTTCACCTGTTTCTTGTCTGGTTGGAGTTTCAGCACTTCCAGCAGGATGGAGGTCTTTCTCTGTGAGAGGTTTATGGACCAGACTGCAGGAGCTGACTGGAAAATTGACTGTAATGAATGAAGAATACTCGATCCTGTTTTGGTCTCATAAGAGTACAGATCCACAAGAAAATCACACAATTTCTGTTTGACAGGAAATCCTTTGTATCTGCACACTGATGATAACAGCTCCAGTATCTTCTCTCCTGTCTGCTGCTCTCTCTCTGCTGCTGCACAGAACACACTCCCAAAGAACCTGATTTCTTCATCTAACTTCCACGGAATAACACTGGAACAAAAAGGAAGAAACATTTTGAGCCTGCAATCAATGAGTAACTTCAAGCGGCTATATAAAGTTTATGGAGATGCATTTTAAAGTCTTTGGCAATTTTAGCATATGTGAGAGCACTACAAAACTTTGAAAACTCACTCTGATATATTATACTATTGTCTAGGTGTAATGATTCTACTCTGATTCCCTCCTAAATATCTGACCTCACACACCCACCCTTTGGATGTCAATTTTTCTGTCTCTACCCAGAGTTCATGACCATAGATGAGGGTTGGGCTGTAAATTGACCAGTAAATTGACAGCTTTGCTTTTACACTTAA
>NW_005187895.1:37522-38394 GCF_000239375.1 Pundamilia nyererei
AATCCAGTAGTAGCTGTCAGTTGCCTCTGCAGTCCCACAGACTGACCAAGCTTGTTAAGACTCTTTCTTCAGCTTGACGGCTCCCTTCAGGAGTCCACCATCTGGTTTGAGGCCTTCCAATAGCCTCCAGTTCTCTAATTTTCTTTAACAAAATTTTTTGACTTGTTTTGGAGCAGCCATTTTAATGGTGTAGGCAGGATTATGATCTAAGATATTTAAAAGTATCAGCACAAAAAGAGATCTTCCATAACATTAATTTCTCATTTTGCCAGCTCCTTCCAATACTGTTGAAACCTGGCCGCATAATCGTACAATCGTTTCTTTAAGTTAACTTATGTGTTTTACTGGCTTGTGACCCCATGATAACGTAAAAAAGTATCTCAAACGCTGCTCCCAAATTCTTTTTTTTTCTTTTATGTCACCTACTTAGTCTACTTTGTACGTCATAAGTAGGATGAACATGCCGCTGCACGTCACTGCCATATGAGCGATCAAGACTCATGCTTGCCCTTTTATTTATGAATATTTCAAAAGTCGATTAATATCAAAGTCCCACAACACTATCACCCATGCATTGCTTGCGATGGTTCCACAAAAACTCTTCTGTTTGGTATTTTTATTTATCAGCTCAACTTGGTAAACTGCATTTGTCCAGTTATTAGTTCATAATATGTACAAGCCAATGCAAGTATTGACAAGCATTCTATGGTTCTTGTGAAAATCAAATAGTGGTTGCAAAAAATATAACTTGGAGAGCTTTTATGTAGAGTTAATCATGTTAGTGCAGTACATTTACCTGAGCTGTGAGATATAAGGCAGACACTGGAGTAAACTCCTCACTTCACTCTCTTCATGTGAGCAGCCTGTCAGCT
>NW_005187895.1:40086-41728 GCF_000239375.1 Pundamilia nyererei
TGACATCATTCGGGGCGACTGGAATCGATAAGGGAATCGTTTGCAAAAATGGCAAACAATTCCAAGGAATTGAAACAGTGGGAACCGGTTCTCAACAAGAACCGGGTTTCGATACCCATCCCTAGTCAGGAGCTCATTTTTCTCATGATCCATCACATTTCACAGGTTGTTGTACTGTATGATGTTGTAAGTTTGTTTGTAAGTTGTATTGCAAAAGCTCAAGACAAACTGTTATATTCAGGATAAATGAATTACTTTTCACTAAAAATCTGTAGGAGAGGTTGTGGTTCTTATGAAAATCAAAAAGTGGTTGCAAAAAAGTATAATTTGGAGAGATTTTATGTAGAGTTAATCATGTAAAGTACAATTCATTTACCTGAGCTGTGAGATATAAGGCAGACACTGCAGGAAACTCCTCACTTCACTCTCTTCATGTGAGCAGCCTGTCAGCTTCACTTGTTTCTTCTCTGGTTGGAGTTTCAGCACTTCCAGGAGGATGGAGGTCTTTCTCTCTGAGAGATTTATGGACCAGACTGCAGGAGTGGACTGAAAACACAGCCTCAGTGTTTCAAAGTTAACTGAAAATCCTCTGCTTTTAATATGTTGATATAAATCAAGAAGGATGTTTTCTAACTCAGTTTTAACAAGAAACAATGAAAGAAGCTTCTTCGCAACGTTGTAAAACTTTGCTCCATTATTAAGTGCTGCTTTCAGGCATAAATCCATGAACAGATTCTCCTGCTCCTTCTCCAGTGTCCCATGGTATTTCTCATGGCTCCAAAAAACTGGACATCTGAAGCTGAATAGCAGAATTTCAGAACTGATTAGACACATTTCTGTTGTACATTCTGTAAAACCTTTAGTCTTCAGCACAAATCTTGATACATTACGTGCTAGTGCTACACATATAGACTTGTTGTGCACAATGTCTGTGATTCCAAAGGAGAATAATAAAAATAACAGACATCAGAATTTTAAATTCAACAAGATAAACACCAGCCTGGGACCTGTCGGATTCTGAATCATGGAATTATTAATTTAATTAGACTCCTTACGGGAATGGAGAATGGATGGAAGGATGAATGAGTGGTTGGATAGATGGACGGGCTCCTTAGACTGAGCACTAGAAGGACTCAACTTTAAATGAGTTGTTCACCTGTTCTGCTAAAATGTTAAATTCTGATATATTGTTGTTAAAAAAAGTCACAAACAGAGGTATTTTAACTTTACTATCAAAAGACTGGATAAAACCAAGCAGACTATTTAATATGCAAGAGCCAAAGCTATACTTACCTGAGTGAGCTGATGAATGGCAAAGCCTCTAACAGAGACTCACACAGACTCTGGCAGGCAGGAGTTTCTCTGTCCCAGTAGAGGCACACATTAACCTTTGTAGACATCCACTGCATGACTTCCACAGCTCTTTCAAACAGCTGCTTTTCACCTTGAGTTGGAAGGTGTAAATGATTTCCATCAAGACTAAGTAAGGTTACGAAGTCCATCTGCTCTTCGCTGAGAAGGAAAGCTTTCCAAAGCTGTTGAGGCAGAAGGTTATACCTATAATTGAAAGAAGAGATCGTTATGAAACTAACCAGCATTAAAATTCTCACTGTGTGTTGAAACCAAAAAAAGAAAAAAAAAA
>NW_005187895.1:42633-44466 GCF_000239375.1 Pundamilia nyererei
AAGTATGTTTTTATAGTCTGCTCACTAAAGCCTTTCACCTCCACTCTGTCAAAGTCCCCAGAAAACAAGTCTTCATCCTCATCATCTGGTCTGCATGTTATGATGATCTTTGCGAGCAGCAGTAGGTCTTTGTTCAGAAGTTTCTCCACCACTGATGAAGAGAGATCTGCGAGTCCATCAAAAATGATTGTAACATTATCAGAGTGTCTCTTTATATCCTGTAAGACCGCATCTTTGCCTTCATCTGGTTCACTGAACACAGTGAAAAGCAGATCCTCCAAGTTTTTAACATTCATGATGTGTGCTTTTTCCCTCATGTCAAAGTAAAACATGTAATCAAGCTCACCACTTTCTCTTTCTGCCCAGAGTCTCAGCATTTCATGAGTCAGTGCTGTCTTTCCAATACCAGGTTTTCCAACCAAGAGTATGTTTTTATCTGTTTTCAGCAGCTCACTGGGAGAAATGTCTGGTTTCTCTTCAGGGATGTATGTCCTCAGCTTTTTAGGGCGACTCAGCTTGCTTTTCTTTTTCTTCAGTTTCTTTATTTTAGTTGGAGAAGCATTGCTCTGTGTGTCTAATATAAGACAAATGTACAACAGATCTGGCTTCTTGTTTTCTTCAAACAGGTTTTTACTTGATGCCCAAAAGTCATTTAATAATTTCTTTACTTTTAATTTTAACTTTTCCTGATATCTGTGGCATGGCCTCGGTCCTACAAAACAGAAATAAACAAATTTACAACCTTAATTTTAAAAAGCTGGAACACTAAGTAAAATGTAAATAAAAAAAACAAAATTCAATGATTGGCACAGCTCAAAAACATTTTATTTACAGTAGAACATATACCTAACGAAATAGCTGGTGTTCAACAGTTTATTAAAGTAAACAGTCAATCACATGACACCAGTGTATTTAGGCATGTGGACATGGTCAAGACAACCTACTGAAGTTCAAACTGACTATCAGAGAGTGGAGAAGAAAGGTTATTTAATTGACATTGAAATTGGCATTGCTGTTTGGGCCAGATGGTCTGGTCTGGGTATTTGAGAAACTACTGATCTACAGGGATTTTCACAGCCTACCTGAGTCCATTGCTTTATGAAGACAGTGATGGCTGCATCCAGTGAGAACACACAGCATGTCAAATAAAGTAACTGGTTTGACCATGGCAAGTAGTTCATGGTACTCAAATGGTGTCCACAGTCAGAACCCAATCCAACGAAGTACCTTTGGGCTGTCCAGAGCTGGGAGATTTACATCATGGACGTACAGCTGACAAATCTGCAGCAACTATGTGATGCCATCATGTCAAAATGGACCAAAATATCTATGGAATGTTTCTAGCACCTTGTTGAACCTGTGCCACAACGAATTAAGGCAGTTTTGAAGGCAAAAGGAGAGACTGAAAATGATATATTTGTCATATTTAGTTCATCTTGATTTTGACAGCAATGACAGTCTCAACAGGTGCATTTTCCCCCCATTGTATAGCATCCCCTCTTCTTTTAACAACACTGAACATGGATTTTTGGGAACTAAGGAGACCAGTTGCTGAACTTTTGTAGGGGGAATGTTGTCCCATTTGTGTCTGATGTAGGATTCTATGTACTCAGTCCTGGGTCTTCTTTGTCATATCTTCGGTTTCATGTACCAACTGTTTTAAGCTGGCGAAAGGTTTGGACTGCAGACCAGCCAGCTCAGCACCAAAACTCTTCTACCACAAACAGTCTTCAGTTTAGCAACTTATTGCCAAAATATGCAAGGCCTTCCCTGAAAAGGTTGTCGTCTGGATGTGGGCATATGTTGCTCTAAAACATACACACATACACACAC
>NW_005187895.1:44901-65452 GCF_000239375.1 Pundamilia nyererei
CCTTAAGTGAGAACCAATAACAAGGACATGATGTCCATGATGACTAAAAAGAATTTCACCTTTCAATTCTTGTAACCTCAGAACAGTTTTGCACCCTGCCTCAGTCCATTTTAAATTAGCTTTTGTCCCAGAGAAGACAGCAGCATTTCTCTTTGTGTTCAAATATAGTTTCTTTGCATGATAGAGCATTAATTGCCATTTGTGGATGGCCTGGTGAACTGTGTTCACAGGCAGTGATATATAGAAGTATTTCTGAGTGCATGCAGGTATTTCCATGACAGAATGATGCCCGTTTTTAAACCTGTGCTGCCTGAGGATCAAAATAGCACAGTTATACGATAATGTTTTTCAGCCATGACCCTTGCATGTATAGATTCTCTGAATCATTGCATTATACACTGCAGATGATGAGATATCCAATGTCTTTATAGTTTTAGGCTAAGGAACATTATCCTAAAACTGTTCCTGATTTAGTGGTAAAATCTTTCTCCAGCTGTTTGTTTTAGCATCATTTACTTATCCAGGATATATTTATTTATTTTCAATATTTTGTATCTTTTCTGTTTTCTGTGTTTAGTTGTGAATAAAAACTGTTTTTATACACTTTGCAAATCTTATTAATCTTAAAATTAATTACACTTTACCTAGCATCTCAAAGTTTTTGGAATTGGGGTTATACTATGAATTAAATGCAGTTGTGCACATTTTTATAGAATTAGTGCATCGAAGAAACTAAATAATGAAAAATGTAACAAGTGACAACCAGACTTTTGTCCTAAAATACCTTGTAAGTAGTTCCTGTCCATTTGTGGTTCTTCCTTGAAAGAAAAGCAGCTGATCCAGTGGTGCAGGTCAAACTTGGTCTCTCTGGAAGTTTCATTCGTTTTCTCAGAAAGAAAAGGAAGCCTCCCTAAAGTCCTCTTCCTCGTCATGTCTATAATCTTGAGTAACTCATAGCAGGCTTCTTCGCCTTTTTTAATGACTGAGTCCAGTATCATTCTTCTTTTGTTTTCATCAGTTTTCTCTGTCTGTATTAAGCTGACCTCTTCCTCACCAAGAACCCCTTTCTGATTCAAATTCTGCACAATCACAGACAGATTCTTCAATTCTCTCACAAGATGGACTCTGGCAGTCTTTACATAATCTTTGGCAGACTGTGATGTACAAGCCATGTTTTCTGAGTTCGGTGTGTCCTTCACTCTGAACCAACTTCACTGATCTGCAAAACAAGATACTAGTTTGAAAATGTTAATTTAATTATTATACTTATGATGTATTATGTTTTATGTAAAATTCAAACTGAATTTATTTCACAGTAAGCCTCTCTGCAGGGTGAAAAACCTAGAGTTAAAGAAGTGTGAAAAATTGTTCAGGAAGAAAACTAAGCAGGCAAAGATAAACCTCAACACTGCAATTTTCATGATGCTTGGCAAGGTCTAAACCTCATGGTCAGAAAACAGTGTCAGCTGATTATTTCAAAGTCAAAGTCAAAGTCAACTTTATTGTCAATTCTGCCACATGTACAGGACATACAGAGAATAGAAACTTCGTTACTCTCAATCCCTAGATAAAATAGAAAATGAACATTTAAATATAAGAGTGATTAAAAATGCAAGTAAAATATTTTAAAGTAAAAAAAATTAAATAATATAATACAATTTTACATATAACAAGAAAGCTATACAATATACAATATAAGGGTAAATGACATTGAGTGCAAACCAGGCAGAGTAGTGCAAATAGGCAAATAGTGCAAATGGAGATTTGGTAATGTGCTGAAGACCTGTGCTACTGAGTTGGAATAGGCCCTTACTTGATTTTTTCCAGTGCCTTCTGCACTCTGCTGGACTCTGGGTGCACTCTGCACCGTTCTGTCTAAAAAAAGAAAAAGAAAGAAAGTTAAACATACAGCTGATTACAGATGTGTTGCTTTAACATCAATGCTGGGCAAGTGCATGGAGAGAGTCGTGTTTAACCTCTCTAAGGCAAAGCATGGTTTGGAAGATTGCAACTTAATTGTAGTAGACACTGTGGCAGCAGCAGAGAACCACACTGGGTGCCACTCCCATCACATTAGAACAACAGGCTACAATTTACCTAGGATAACCAAAACTGGAGAACAGGTTATTGGAAACCCACTGTGGGAATCTTGTGCCAAAGTACTGGAAAGGAGAGTTCATCCTTTAGATGAACCTTGGATGGAGGAGGAACAATGCAAATCAACCACAAGCATCAATTTCCTTCCACTTATCCAGGTCACAGTTCAGTCCATGGGGTGACAGGTGAGGTACACCATGGACAGGTTGCTTGTTTGACACCCAGAGAAAGACAACCATTTGCACTCAACTTCACACCTATGTAATCACCAATATAAATCCACTACAAAAATACAAACGCCACACATGAATTTTCAAGTCACAGATTTGAACCCAGGACCATCTTGCTGTGGGGTAACAGCGCTGCCCCACAGTGCTAACACCCGCAGCAACATGTTGCCCGAACGCCAGCTAATCTAAATAAAATGCTTTTTTAAAAAAACTGCACAATTTGTCAAATGCTCCAAATCCCAAAAAGCCCAACAAAATCCAGCACACATTCAGTCCAAATTTGAAAACTCTGTGTTTTTGCTCTCTCATTAACCTCATTTACAAAAACAAACTGTTCTAATAAAGAGCCTTTTCCTGCCATTTAAAAAACAAAAAAGTCTCCCCCACAACAACAGATACAAAAGTTTTTCCTTATTTTAATTCTTTCCTCTCGCTTCTACTCACAAATCCGTCTAGCACCGTAATCCGGTAATCCGGCCCGTGTTTTCCGGCTGTTTCTGTCAGCTGTGGGTGTTCCGTAAACAAGACAAGAACGGTAAAACGAGTTGTGAGTCCAGATGTTGCAGGATGAAGATGTTTTGAAGTTCAGCAGCACCTGCCGCCAACTTTTTCGACCAAACAACTTTGGACAACCTCTTTACAAACTCCTGCCTGCCTTCCGTTTGCTGTCCACCGTGCTCCACAGTCTGCCGCGGGTTTATGAGCGTGAATGTTTTTGGCGCGAACCGGAAAAAAGCGAATGCCTTGTAGGCGTGTTTATATGGGCGTTTCTTGACAAGGTAAACAAAAATAGAAGTGGGTTATTTGGCCTTTGCCATATATAACCCTAATTTAAAAAAGGGCGTGGAGGTAGATAATATCTGAACATGTGAACACGATTCATTAATTCATGTTCTCTGTAATAAGTTACAGTTCAGCCGAGAACAAAATTTTTGGTTTCTTTACCATCAGGTCACCTACAAAAACACAAACCGCATCTTGCGAGTCTGTGCAACGGCATCAGGAAAACTTTCCTCCACAGCTGTTAGCCTCAGTGTTTTTGCAGTGGGAAAGCCCAAAAGTGTGAGCCTGTCATTCCTTTGCCTGCATATCTCATACGGAAACAGCAATAAAGTTTCTACATTTTAAAAACCGCCCTGCTCTTCTTGATGAATCTTACCTGTATGGCACTGTGTTCAGATATCACACAGACGGTTTTATTTTCTGCGTGTGTCCACGCGTTGGCGACTTTAGGAAAAATGCCGCCAGTCATGTCGTTACTCCCAGTTTTCATAAGAACGCATCCTGTAAAAAGCGGAACTCTTAATGCCTGGAGGGTCCACTGGATGCCGCCATTGGACCAGAAGACGTCAAAACTAGTCCTCTTAAGTCCAGACACTTTTCTTTCCAAGCTCCTTAAACTACGATGACCTGGATGACTGAGAACCTTCACAGACATAGTCCTCTTGTGTTTACCGAGCAGTGTACACAATGCACCAATATACTATACTACTTCAAATAATAGTTTCTATGTTTTTATATAGATTTTTTCTTCTTTTGATTATTGAAAAAAAAACTGTACAAAAGAAACAAACAACATGGTACACTTTAAGTGCTTTAAAAATGAACTTATCATTTCAGAAGTTTTTAAGATGAATCAAGTCTAAAATTACACTTTTAAAAATACTTTACGTTAAGTCCAGTAAAACAGATTTTAGATGAAAACTTAATATTTCTTATTAAAACATCATGTTAGTGTTGCCATGGTCCCTGTGTCTTTGAGCTTTAGGGATATTTTGAGTTTTCTTTGATCATCTTTGTTTTATAGTTTTGTATTCTGTTTTGATTATATGTTAATATCTCTGTTATTTCTTAGTGTCTTCATGTCTTATTATTTCCTTATACCTTTGGTGTTGTGGTTTCATGTCTTTAGTTCTCGGTTTCTAAATCTTTAGGTTAACCCCCTCTTGTGTTCCCATTCTGTCCCCTCAGTCTTGTGTGTTTTGTTTTCTTTCTCTGTGTCAGACTCGTTCATTTAAGTCTTAGTCCTGGTCTCAGTGTTATTTATTTCCTGTCTTATGTTGTTGTTATTCTGTTTTTGTGTGTATTCGCTCAGTTGCCACTCATCTTTTGTCATGTTTTTTCTTGTGGCTGTGTCCTGCTACATTGTCTGTTTCCCAAGAAGAATAAAAGTTTTGGATATTTTGTTTCTGTTCTGCTTTAGTTTGTATTATGTTAAACCTCAGCAATAAAGTTGCTTTTAAGCTTATGGGCCCTTTATTTTGAATCCAACTCCTGTCTGCTGCAAAGCTGCCTTGACAGGTGTAGAAGCCATCATATGTGTTGCTATTGTTATATTGATTAGAGTGAAAGTCTTCTGTGTCAGGTCAAACGTGTATGTAGATCAATTGCTATTGCAACCCTTTTGATAATAAGGTAGCACCTAAAAGTACAGAAAGATTCCTAATCACGTATTTAAGCTAGTGAATCCCTGCTCAGTCAGTGTGTGGACCAGTCTTTGGTGGTGAGATTTAGTGGCGTAATCTGCATATGTTAAAACTTGGTGTTTTCTTTGAGCTGCTGGTGAGTAGCAGGTATCTGCTGGCAGCAGAAGTGTACCTTTAATTTGGTAAACCATTTCTTTTGTCTTTCCTTAGGGTATTTTAGTTTGTGGATGACTTTTGTTTAGTTGAAATAGCAGTGTTGCCATTTCTTTGAGTTGAGTCCTTTTTACTAAAAACCTTGAGTTTCACACTTGCTTTGTTTGCCTTTTTCTTTTCTAGTCTCCCCTCATCCCCGAGCCCGTATTCATTTGAGGCGTAACAGTAGTTGTTGTCCTGCCTCCACCTGGTGTGGAACTGTGAGTTGCCTGGCTAAAGGAGAAATCTCAAACTGCCACTCAGATATTTGCTGAGTCAGACCATCTACAAAGGAAAAGACAAAAGCAAAACATTTATAAAGCAAATAAAGCATATGAAACAAAAATGAAAGAAGCATGTTTTTTTTCTTTTGTCTGTCTGTCTGTCTGATAGCCCTGCGGCAGACTGGTGATATGTCCAGGGTGTACTCCACCTCTTACCCTGAGCAGCTGGCGTAGTGCTCCCCCACACGTGCTCTCATGTTCTAAACCCAGTTGTGGCAGCAGCAATGTGGCAGGTTACAAAACTTGGTGCCAAAAAGTGATTTACAGTGTTTGATTAAAAAAGGATTTTCAGTATTTAAATTGTCATGAATGAGTTGTTGTTCCTTAATCTGTCATCCAATTTTATTTCACATATATCCCTCATGAATGTCACAAAGTAGAAGTTGCAATCAGTTTTTGGCCTTTATTTATCTGTGTAAAAAGTCTCACTGACATTAAACATGTAGAGTACACTAGATATGACCATTGGACCAGGAAAACAGATTTCTCCTTTTCTGATGTTTACCAACCAAGTGTATCAGTTTACTACCACGAGGATCACCACTGAAAATACTAAAATAGCACATGTATTTATTTTTTAATGGAAGACTTCTATCTTCATCTAAATGTATTTCGCCAAGAACATGTATTTTAAGGCAAAGTGTGTGTTTCTATCAGACCACCAGGAAAAAATCACCCCTCCAGGAATCTGTGTCTCCATGAGAAGTGAGACGTCTATGGGTAAATTTGAAAACTTTGAGAAGGAACACCAGAATGGCTGTGATAGGTGGGAATGAAATAATGTTTTTGATGTTTTTCTGTACAATTATCTGCACCAAATCCACAATTTAGACTGCCATATGTACATTATGTACCAACTTTCCAAAAGACAACACATTTGATTGTCTGATATTTTCCTCATTAATGTTAATCTTAACATTGTATTGACATATATTGTATTTACAGTTGCGGTTTTTGATATGGGCGACACGGGCAGTTGCCCAGGGCGGCATCGTGGTGGGGGCGGCGCGGGATTCTCTGGCTGGCCGGATCAGCATCTGTTCGCCCAGGGCACCAAACAGGCTAAGACCGCCCCCTGTGTATTTACTTAAAACCTCCACCTAAGTTCATTTGAGGCCAGTTTAGTTACTAAAGTACAATCATTAATCTCATTATCACTCAGATTTTAAGAAAACTAAAACTAATTGTACCATGAATTACATTATAATTTTAATATCACTTATTTTCTGTCAGTGCCCAGCAGGAAAGAACAGCTTCCCCATGCAGTGCCATGTCCATCAGTATTGAGTATGGATAAACCTGAGAACTTCAGAAGAACACTTGGTGTTGAAGATTTTATTCTAAATTATTCTAATATGTATGTGTTCCGGTTGATCCATGCATTTGTGTGTATACATATATATATTTTCACTGTTTGCTTGTTTTCAACTCTGACTTCTAAATTAATCTGTTTTTTTTCTTGTTTTCTAATCAGATGACTGTGAGCACAAACTGGACCAAAACAGCACAGATTCATCTCTTCCTGTTTGACGACAATAGGACTGTGATACCGCTGAGTGAGGGGAAGCCATATTCTCATTATCCAGAGCGATATGAAGCTTGGCCCCAGTCGCGACATAGAATTGGTCTGACTGGAGGCTGTTACTGGGAGGTTGAATGGGAAAGAAAGGTCAACATAGCGGTAACTTACAAAGATATTGAAGATTATCATAGTGTACTCCTGGAGCTTGTATTGTTGTGAAGATGGTTACTACTCCTTGCATAATAAAATCATCAGACCTATAAATTCTCCTCACAGCTGGTCCTCCAACTAAGTAGGAGTGCATTTGGACTGGAATGCTGGCACTTTGTCTTTCTACAGAGTCTCCTCAGACCCACCAATCCACCTCCACACTTTCTACACGACATTCACTGACTCTGTTTGTGCAGGATTTGCATTCTGGGAAGGGCCTGGCTCCTTAGTGTCTCCCTGCCAGCACTAGTTTGATGGGAGTCCGCTTGTCTTAATAGACAGTTTGCCAGCACTTGCTTTTTTGATAATCTTTTTGAAACTGTGCATCACATACACATTAGAAGTGGCAGTCATGGAGTAAACAAACATACTACTGTATCATGATATGTGGTCTAAAATAGCAAAGATGTCAGTGTCATGGTACAGAAGTTCAGCAATACTTGACATATTAGAAGGGAATCAGCTACAGTACATAAATATGTCTGTGTAGCAGAAAGAAAGCGACGCCCAACAACATTCTTATTTTTAATTAACATTTGTCCATTTAAATAATTTGTTCATCTCATTTCATTATTGGTGTGATTTGCTGTGTCTGATGTTTCCTTCTTTACTTGCTGATTTTTATTTTATTTGGTTTAATTAGATTTATATTTTGTCAATGTTTCATGAAAATGTTTCATATTTATAGAAGAATGCTAAAAAAACTCTTCCTGACACGTTGCAAATATGAGTCAACTATGTTAACAGCTGCTCAAAACTTGTAAAGTAGAAACACCGACTTGAAGCGATGAAGCTACAGAGTAGTATCATGTAGTCACTGCCTTTAAAACATAATAATAATAATAATAATAATATGTATGATAGTAGCATTTTACAACTTTAAAAGAAATGTTTCATTTGTAGATCATTGTCACACAGACGCTAAAAAGTTTTGAATAGTTTTTTTAAATTGTTGTTTAACGTACTTTTTATTATCATTATTAAACATAAAGAGGACATGTTTGGTCTTTTATTCGTGGAACTGGTTTCAACAAAAAATTTGGTTTGTTGCGAGAAGTCACGTGCATGTCTGGTCTCGCCGCTGTTTTTCAGTTAAGTGTGAGCTCACTGGGTAAGTGGGTGGACCCGCAGTGAGTCTATTAGGGCAAAGTTTACCCTGTACACGGGTGCAGCAGCAGCAGCAGCAGCAGCAGCAGAGATCCTGAATACCGTTTGGAGAAAGCAAAAAGAACCGATCGAGAGATGGCTGATAAGAAAGCCATCCTGTTCAACTTCTGGGGAGTCGCCGTCTCTGCCAGACGTGCTGCCATTTTTAAAAAGCTGGAAGAGTTGCACAACCTACCGGGGTAAGCAGTGACCGTTTTGTAACATCTCTGAACCGCACACAGATGTGTCGTATGGAGACCGCTTTGTGTTTATATTTGATTATATTAAAAAACAAAACAAAAAAGCCAATAAAATACGCAGCTGCTGCACGAATTTCTGATTGGTTATTTACAGTGTGAGTGAGTGTGGATATCAGATCTGCGCTTCAAGCTGGATAATTATTACAACAGCAAAGAAATATTTGACTTAACTGCTGGAAATGAGCAGGTGCACGTAAGCTACTACATGGCCAAAAATATGTGAACATACTTGGCAACTTTTTGTTAATAACAATGTTAATTTTAGACAGCAACAACACAAAAGTTGTGTCCATAACATTTTGAAAGCAAGTATTGATCATGTTGATGAGATAGAGGTCTCAGAAACACTTACAGCAGGGATTTTCTGGATTACCTAACATCTCTGCCTTTTCGTTCGATTGTGTAACTTTTATTCTGACTTGCAAAAACGTATAACTTCCTCAAAGTCTTTGCTCTTTGCAGGCACTTCTAGCTGATTCTGTTTCATCTCAGACCTGATCTAAGAGTTCAGTAAACATTTGCCTGAGAGCTGAGTGTTATAGATAGAAACCACCAAGGCTCGCCCCTCTCAGTTTCTAATCACCACATTAATCTGAGGTGTTGTGCTCTGTTTCTCAGAGGTTTTCTCTCCAGTTTGGAGTCCAAAGACGACGGCGCCCTGAGGCAGGCTGAGAGAGGAGCCATGACACTTACACAGGTGGGCGAAGACATTTACAGTTTCACTTCATGCCTTTTGTTGCTATTTCACTGATGTACAGCTGTGTGTCTGTGTGCAGATGATCCCAGCTTTGGAGGCCGAGTGTGTGCAGGAAGCCCGGGACAGGAGTGTGACTCTGCCGTCTGATTGGTCAGTTAAAGGCCTGCTAGACAAACTCACAGAGGCAATGATGGACGTCCAAGCAGCTGTGCTGAAGACAGCTGCTGACCTGCGACGCAGCGGTACACACAACACTCTTTAAAGAAGCAAACTTACAGAGGAATTGGAGCCAGAGGAGTCAAAAGAAAGCAGGTTTAAGCCACGTCCACATTGGCTTCCTCTGCATAAAGAAATAAGTAGAAAAAAATTCAGATCTGGTTAAAAAACCTTGTTTAATTTCTCTCACTGCAAAATATTTCTGTTCTGAATTCCTGTGTCCCTCATCTTTGAAGGAGACAGTCTACGTCACCTTTATTTCAGCACGATATCTGCGTAAAGTGAACATTGTCACTGTCACTGCTACCTGCTTATTTAAATGCATTGTGGGGAAAAAGTAGGTCACTACCAATGATGTCTAATCTTTACGTCAACCTCTGATCTAAAGGGTTACTGACAGCTGTGCTGGCCAATCACTGGGTAGATGACAGAGCGGCTGGAGATGGCACAGGTCGCCTTCTCTCTCTGCTGGGAGGCCATTTTGACCTGGTCCTCCAGTCCTGCCACTTGGGTCACAGGGTCCCTGAGCCCGCCATGTTCAGCTCTGCCCTGCAGCGCCTGGGGGTGACACCCAAACAGGTAGAGGGTTTCGTGATGTAGACAATAAATATGCAGCATCAATGAGATTAAATTCTTGTATATCAGATGTTATGAGTCATCTGTCTCTATTCAGGCGTTGTGGCTGGATGCTGATGTTGAGGGTGTAAAAGCCGCAGAAGGAGCAGGGATGAAGGCCGTCTTGGTGGAAAATCTGGATGCTGCTCTGGAGAAACTGTCTGAATTTACTGGCTTTCAGGTTTGTGTCACTCTGAGTATCTTCTCTGATGCAGTGGGTTTAAAGACCCTCACATTTAGATCTAACTACAACAAAGAAAATGATTACATTAATAACATTTGTATACGTTTGAATCTCCAGGCTGTTGGAACAGTGAGCCCCCCACCAGCCTGCAGCCCTGATGAAGTGTCCCACGGCTACATCACCATAAAAGTATTAAAATCTATCAGTGCCAGCAACCTGTTGAATTATGAAAACACAACACAGAGCTGAAATGCTGCTGGCTGTCTTTTCCAGCCTGGTGTGAGGACTCATTATGTGGAAATGGGCTCCGGTCCACCGGTGCTACTGTGTCACGGTTTCCCGGAGAGCTGGTACTCCTGGAGGTACCAGGTAACCTGTTTCCATTGGATATGTTGGAACGCACGAAATAGTCACCTTCCAAAGTGTATTCAGAGGGTGTTTGAGATGAGATACACTAAGAGTCAGAGATATCCCTTCTTATATTTAAAGTTTGTCTTGTTTTCCATTTAATTCAAGTCTTTGTTCTGATTTATTTAAGTTTGCAGTTATATTTACTTGTTGTTGGTGGTGTTTTGGTTCTTTTAATCCTGCAATAATCCTGAAATAAAAGCCATGATCATTAAACAACCCTCTCACCCCTGTGCTAGATCCCAGCCTTGGCTGCAGCAGGATTCAGGGTTTTAGCTCTGGACATGAAAGGGTATGGAGAGTCCACAGCGCCCCCTGGTAGGTTGAAATACTGAAAGACTGAAAATATAGACTGTACTTAAAAGATGTATGTAGCTTCCCAGTATAAATTCTTTATAGTGAACAGCAGGGATATGTCACTTCCCCTAGCCCTTAATGCCCAGGATCAAAAGACCTAAAATGCTCAGCTTGAGGCTTAACTACCACACTTTTACCAGTGTGTGACATCAGAGAAGCTACAACCATCCTTTATATACAGTCTTTGTGTGGAGTCAGCTCAGTGTTGGTGTAATTCCTGCTGTATTGACTCTCACAGACATAGAGGAATATTCTCATGAGGAGCTTTGTAAGGTACACATTACAAAAATATTAAATCTACAGATTTAGTGTTGTTTTAAAATGTTTTTCTAAATCATATTTTTCTCTCTTTTTTCAGGAGTTAGTCGTATTTTTGGATAAAATGGTGAGTGTCAACACTGTCATTGAATAGCATGATAACTTAAAGTTTACACAAAAGCTTATGGTCCCCTGTTCCAGTCCATACCACAGGTCACCCTGGTGGGTCATGACTGGGGTGGCTCCCTGGTGTGGGCCATGGCCCGCTTCTATCCCGAGAGAATCAGGTAAACACACACACAGACACACACAGTCCCCCAGAGCCTGTACAGTGAAGTTAAAGTGCTTTTCCATGTGCGTGAAGGGCTGTGGCATCGTTGAACACCCCAATGTTCAAGTTGAATCCTTTGGTTCCTGCTTTCGAGAGACTGAAGGCTATTCCAATATTCGACTATCAGGTCTACTTCCAAACACCAGTAAGTGTTATATATATATATTAATGTTTGTTTCTGTCACAGAAAAACTGCAGCTTCATAAGCGGGGTTTGTGTTTCAGGGTGTGGCGGAGGCCGAGCTGGAGAAGGATTTGGAGAGGACGTTCAAGATTTTCTTTTCCAGCAGTAGTGAAGCGGTGCGTGGATCGAATGTACACACACACCCAGCATTGCAGTGTGCAGTTTCAGAGCTAAACAGGTGGAAAAATCACCCACACGTGATGAATGTTTTTCTCTGTACCACAGAAGGGTCGTCCCCCTCTCAGCACCGCAGGAGTGTGCGCTCGAGGTGACGTTTCCTGCTGGTTATCAGTGTTTGCTGTGAATGCTGAAGATTTTTAAATCTTCATTCACAGATCTCATGCTGTGTGTGTGCGCTTTATCACAGGTGGCCTGTTTGTGGGTCTGCCGGAGCAGATTCCCAGGAGCTCCATGCTGACAGAAGCCGACCTGCAGTACTACGTCAGCCAGTACAAAGAAAGAGGCTTCAGGTTGCAGATTTTCCAGCTTCCTGTAGATTGTGTTTCTGTGTGCTCGCCAACAAATAATATTTATGTTTATTACATGAAAGCATCCACTGTGGGTGATTCTTACACAGCTTTTTGTTAAAATTAGCATTTTAATTACATCCTGCAGTTCCTGCTTTTATGTTTGTGGCACTAAAATGAGTATTTTGCAAATTGTAGACTGCTGAAGAGGTGAAGAAATTTGATGTCATAAGCAAATATTCCTGAACAGTCAAATTATCCAGTTCTGTGGAGAATCACTGAGTAACCTTTGGGCTTTATTTTACAGGGGGCCCTTGAACTGGTATCGAAATAGTGATGCAAACTGGAAGTGGATGTGTTCCCGGCCCTTTGAGAAGGTTTGGTGCAGTGTCACAAACGTAATACAGGCTGTAAATTAAAGCTGTAACTATTGAAGAAAATGCAGAATTGCTTTAAACCTGCATTCTTCCTAATGACCAGCAGGAGGCACCTCTGGAATCATAATCATAATCAGATCAGAATCAGAATACTTTATTGATATAATGAAGGATAAATCAGACTTGTTGACTTGGCAGTCACATGTTGTTATCAAGCTTTCTGATTCACAGTCAGATGTTTGCGTGTTTTAGCTGCTAATGCCAACAATGATGCTGACGGCGGGTAAAGACCCCGTACTGCTGCCGTCCTTTACCAAGGGCATGGAGGACTCGGTAAGAAACAAAAGCATTGACACAGTCATATGAGCAATCAATGGTTATTGGAAGTTAATCTGATATTTGTTATTTATTAACTGAAGATGCCAAACCTGACCAGGGGACACATCGAAGAGTGTGGACACTGGACACAGATGGAAAAGCCGGCAGAGACCAACAAAATCCTGATATCCTGGCTTAAAGAGGCGCACAAGAAGACTGAAGGTGGTACTGTGGCTCCCAAACTGTGAAGGAAGGAAGGAAGGAAGGAAGGAAGGAAGGAAGGAAGGATTCTAACAAGATTTTCAATGTGGCACATAAAAGTTTATTTAAAACAATTTAGACACTCACAGGCAGTTTTAAGAGTGAATGAGCCTCCCATGAAAAATGTATTCAGACAGAAACTGATGTGCAACCAACAGGGAGGAAAATGTTCTGCTAAAACAGGGAAAAACTGTACTACAAGTAACAAAAATAAGAAATATCACAGTTCAAGATAAAGATTATATTTTAACAAAATGTATAAAATCTCATCATTTTAATGAAACAGCATGAACATTTTCTCTTTATTTCTGAGAACGAAAGTGCCATTATTAAACACTTCTAAGGTCATCTTAACATCCTAATGTATCTGTTTTATGCTTGTTGTTTTTTTTGCTTTGTTTTCAGTTTGGTAATTGCTTTTTTTTCTTGCACAAGTACTACTTTTTTTTTTTCCTGTAAATGAAATTGAGATTTTAAAAATCAGTGCATATACATAAACACATTTAACAAATAATATAATATTAGTAAAAAAAATTACAAATACAAATAATGATAATTATTCAGGAAATCAAGAACAAAACTAATGGGTGGGGGGAGGGGTTTAGAAAGGAAATTAATGAGGGACATAAGGATAATGGAAAGGAGGTGAATAAGGAAGTAAGGAGGTAATATGAAGGAAAGGAAGGAATTAAGGGATGGGATAAATGAAGAAATGATGGCAGGAAGGAAGGGGTAGGGGAAGAATAAGGAAACAGGAAGGAAGAAATGTAAAGAAATAGAAGTGAGGATATGATAACAAGGAAAGGTGGTGGGAAAGTAAGTAAAAAAGAAGGGAAGGAATGATGACAGAAAAAAGGGAGAATGCGAGGAATAAGGAGAAGTAGAATGGAAGAAAGGGTGACACAAGAGAGAAGGGGAGGAGGTGTAAAAAGGGACTAAGGTAAGGGTAGGAACCGAGGAGAAGGATTCTTTTTAAACTTCCTCCAAACTTCATGCAGCTGATTCAGAGAAGAACAGCACCCCCTGGTGGTGAAGATGAGCGCACACCTGGTTTACAGCTGTTTCTCCTTGAACAGTTTCTTCCAGGCTGGCATGATATACTCGTAGATCTCATCAATCTGCAGCACGCACACACAAACACACCAGCTTTAAGCATGCTTCACAGCAAATAAACAGAAGGTGGCGCTCTTCCCTTGGCTCACCTGTTCAGACTTCTTCACTCCGTATCTAAAAAGTGTCGCCTGATGCTCACTGTTGTGAAACAGGATGTCAAAGGTCACCTCGCGGCCCATCATGTCCTCGATGGCGGGCTTCACCACACCGTGGAAGTCCCGCGGAGGGTGCGTGTCATCCAGCATGTTGTTGACCTGTTTTAAAACACACTTGAAGTCGCTGTCTTTAACAAACTCATCATGTATGTTTAAACCACTCATGCTACCTTGTATTTCTTCCCCAAAAGCTCCAGAGGGTCCAGTTTGACCTCTGACCTGAGAGCTCGGCCGTACAGCAGCAGTTTGGTGTCTGAATCTGACAGACAAAGACAAGAAATCAAATTATTTTAAGAGGCAGATTTCCAGAGGAAGGATCAAGAAAAATAAAGTTTATCTGTCATATTATGATCTTTGTTACATGAGCTGATAGGAAACCTTTTTTTTCTGTGTTATATAGAAAACTGAGCAGATTCTTGTAGGTGTACATGTCGTCCATCTCTTCTCAGTAGATATCATCACATACAAAGCATAAATCCTGCGTTCTCACATCATGTCCATCTTTCAAAGATGAAAAATTTCTCATAGACAGTTTTTACATTTTTGCAGAATTTGAGACTAACATAATAACCTCTTGCTGATTTTCATTGTTTAACACTCTTTTCTATAAAACAATTGTATTTCTTTTAACCAAAATTCGAGAAATTATTCCTGCTCTGGCAGACTTTTTTCACTTGTCTGTGGAGAAGTAAAACCTTAAAAAGTGTCACCAACCTCGACACGTTAGGTGAGCGACATATGGAACTCCGTCCCTTTCTCCATAGTACACTCCGAAATGAGAGAAGTATTTGTTCCTGGGATACTCCACAATGTCCCCCGGGAACAACTTTGGGTGGGAATTTTTCTTTATAAAAATAAAAAACAAACAGAAGAAGAAAAAAAGAGAGAAAGCGGTAAAAATCATAAAGTTACCACAAACAATCACCCTGTGGTTCTGCTTAACTCGACTCTGGATGAGGCCGAATCAAACTCACTTCAAAAATAGTCCTCGTCTCCACAGGCAAGGACTAAGCTTCTATCATCTAAAATATAAACAGACACTGGCAAAAGCGCAATCTTCATCACTGGATCTGCACTGCTTTTTTGGCTTTGTCAGTATTCAGTCAGTTGTGCCGGAAAGGGGATTTTTTTTTCTTTTAAACCACAAGAAAACCTGAAGCGAGTACAGGCGGCGAAACCACAAGCACTTGTGTGCTATATTACCGTCGAGCAAGTATACTTCTTCTGCCTTTGTTACTATTCATCTTAAATATCTATACTTCTCAGGTATGAAAAACTGAGAGCAAATTTTATGATGTTAATGCTTAACCAAACCATCAGGTCTGCAGCTAGAGGTGTTAGTATGAATCCAACCATAGTGTGTAAATAAAAGCTGGATATAACCACTTTGAAACCGCTCATCAGAATGTGAAGCCTCAAGTTGAGCATTTTGGTTCTCACCATCTTAAAGTTAGAAGTTTCAGAATTAGAGCTGGCTGAGAAATGCTCATAGGATACTGACATGTCAACCACTAGATAGTCTTGCCTTTTTTACCCTAGTAAGGCCAAAATAAAGGAGAGAGATGAATATGTTCAAGAACCTGAAAGAAGTCAATCTGCCTTTGACTTAAGCATTTTAGATGTAGGTAACTTGCACTGTAGCCTGCGCTGGAACCTGTCGTCCACCTCCCTACAAATGTAACTAAGAATCACCATCAACACAGGTCATACAGGTATACATGTTGGTAACGGCCATCCGAATTAGACTATGCTGTAAATTCTACGTAGATTTCACAGCAAAAACATTGATAAATATAACAAACCAAAAGACTGCCGGCATTTAAAAAGAATGTGGGTTTATGATTGTTAGTAGGAAAGAAAGAAAGTTAACTAGCCAACTCGTGGTCCAACATCTGGAGGCTAACATGAGAACAGTGGGGGAGATACTTGATGTTAAATTGCACTAAGAACAAAGTCCTTCTAAAGCAGGGATGAGGGTCATTAGTCTGTCTCCTTTATTCCAGGCATTTGGTCATATAATACACTCTGAAAATATAGCTCTCAATCAAAAACCAGACATTCATCAAACTCCTAATAGTTCATCCCACAGGGACCATGAATATAAAAGAGGAAGAAGGCAGAAAAAGAAAGGCTTCCGGCTGCTCCCTTAATAACATGGGCTCACCATGGCAGGTAGCTCCACAGATTCTTATGCCAGATGCCCATCCTGACGGACCATCAAAGGGTTTTGTGTCTCCTCCTGGAATCTAAGCAAGGATCTCTCGCTTGTTAGTCTAATGTGTAGATGACTAAACTTTGAAACCTCTACAGGGACTATGAATATAATATGTTCCAAACTTCAAGGTAGACCATCCAGAACCTGGAATTAATTCATCTGTGATCCAACCATTTAAGCTAAAGATTTGTGCCAAATTATCATGTAGCAGTAGAGATATTTGGACATTAAACTCATATAGATTTTTCGCCTGGGCGGCATGATGAGTAGCTACTTAGAAATTTCACAATTGTCCTAGAAGTTCAACCAACGCTACAGAAAAACATGATTTGTGAATGTGCTCAAATGTTTATCTGAATCTGGTCTTGTTATTTCACTCTGGACTTAAGTGGTAAAGGGTCTGATTGACACTGAGCTTTTTTACTTTCAATTTATGGAAAAACTCAACTGTGGGGGCGTAGAAGATGCAACATTTTCAGCAAGGTGGAACGGAAAAGATAAGAAGAGAAAACCATTCAAGAAAAAAAAAACAGTTCTAAGAAATAGCCGCAATACTATTCTTAACCATTAATGCATGATCTGCTGATCTAGTAATGAGCAGTTTTTGTACATTTTGAGTTGGAAAACAGTACCAAAGACAGGCTATGGAGACTTGGGTGGCTTCGGGAAGTCACATGTTTACATATAATAGTGGCATTGTAAAGCGCTTTGGGTGCCTTGAAAAGCGCTATATAAATCCAATCCATTATTATCATTATTATTATTATTAAATACTTCTGAAGTGAATTCAGAAGCTACTTCATGAGATTTTCTTTCATTCAAAGTGCCTAATAGTCCATTTAGTGCTCTTTCAGATGAATTAAAGTGCTTACACCAAGCTAAAAAGTTATTATAATCAACCACGAGTAACAACTTTGGGTCCTCTGATTTCAGAAGTAGCACTGAAACACAGTGTCATCTAAAAATGTAAATATTCATGAGTGGCAATTAAAAGCAAGATTCTAGAAAAAGTAATGGTCATACTCACCTGGCCCATGAAGGGAGGATTAAGGTATTCACTGTGGATGTCTTTGGTCCTTTCTGAACATAAACCCACAGCACATGCACACAGGAACCTCACATCATTTACATACAGGCTGTACTCATGTGATATGATGCATCTTCTCAGTCTGTCGCAGTCACAGTACACTGACCACGCTCCTGTCACCCCTTATCAGACCTTCTGCATCAAATAATTTGGGTTTCTTTTCCTCCCTTTATATTTTTGCTATATTTTATGTTGCCTGGGATCATTTTGGAGTGGATTTTGTGTCTGAATGCGTGATTCTGTGGTTTTTAAATAAGGTGCTTCATAGTGCACCGCCATGAGTCCCTTTGTGTTTCCAATCCCACCACCTCTGGGCGTGTGAAGCAGGTGTTTCCTAAACCGAGGCTAAAAGAGGAAGTAGCTTCAATTGGCTTTTAAATTTTTTTTTTTTTTTCAGCAGAGATAAGTAAGCAAAGTGAGAAAGAGAGAAAGACCCAGAAGCACAGAGAGTCCCTCATAATGACTCATTTTAGACCTTTTAACTTGAACACAACACATCACATATGTTGTGTTTTTCTACAGTTCCAACAGCTGTTTTACATTAATGTCCTGACAAGTGCAATAAAGCACTTGAAACATCAAGTCAGCATCAGTCTGATGTAATGTGATGGCATTTTTAAATAGAAACCATCATAGCATGAAGCCAATGAAGAATCGCGACCACACCCAGCCACTCCCCACATATACACCCAAAGAAAACCCACATCAAATGAAGAATTAATGCAACATTACATACTGAAAAAGAAACAGTAATAATTAAACCATAATAGTTATTTTATGAGCAAAATCTTTTTAATTTCTGTCTGATTTTCCAATGTAAAGCAAGTGTTAAATTCACAGAGTAATCAGGAGTCTGTCTGTTTCGATGTGAGTTTATTTCAGGATATTTATTTCAAGAAAAACATAACAAAGGTCTCCTGATAGCCAGCATAACAAAATAATTCACCTAAATTTTTATATTGTCCATGCAGAAAGAGAAAAAACATGGTCTGTGTAAGCATGTGGCACTGAAACAGCTGTTTTTTGTGAACAAAGACTTGTTTTTAACTTAAAGTGATCAAAGTCATGAATTGTTGATGTTCACAACCACAGCAGAAGACCAGAAAGAGGATGAAAAAAAAAAGAAAGTTTTCTAAGAATAAAATTACACAGCAGACACTTTACTAGGTTCAACATGGTGCTTTTAGATATGTAGACATGGTCAATATGATCTGCTGAAGTTTAAATTGAGCATCAGAATGGTGGAGAATGGTGATTTAAGTGACTTTTGGCATGGTTGTTGGTGGTCTGAGTATTTCAGAAACTGCTTATGTGCTGGGATTTTCCCACACAACCATCTCTAGAGTTTATAAAGAATTGTCAGAAAAAGAGGAAACACCCAGTGAGCAGCAGTCCTCTGAGAGAAAATAGAGAATGGGCAGACTGCATTAAGCTGGTAGGAAGGCAACAGTAACTCAAATAACCACTTATTATAACCAAGGTATGCAGAAGAGCATCTCAGATGATACAACAGAATAGATGGGCTACAGCAAGAGAAGACCACACCTCACCAAACTCACCAAAACTGGCCAGAAGATTAGAAAAACATTGCCTGGTCTGATGAGTATCGATTTCTGCTGCAACACTCAGATGGTACAGTTAAAAATTATAAAAGCTGCTGTTGGTAGCATCATTTACAAACCACAGCCTACCTGAGTATCGTTGCTGACCATCTCCATCCCTTTATAAACACAGTGTACCATTTTCAGATGGCTTCTTCCGGCAGGATAACTCGATATCCCATATTTGAGTCAGCAGGTGGAAAACTTTGTTTCGAATTTATAATATTGTGACTTTATTCTTGTATACACACACACACGTGTGTGTGTGTGTGTATGCATGTATATATATATATCTATATATATATATATACATGCATACATACACACACACACACACACATATATATATATATACACACACACACACATATATATATATATATACACACACACACATATATATATATATATACACACACACATATATATATACACACACACACATATATATATATATATACACACACATATATATACACACATATATATACATATATGTGTGTGTGTGTGTATATATATACACACACACACACACACATATTTATATATATATACACAGCTTCCTTTCTCTCCCCACACACACACACACACACACACACACACACACACCTTTGACTTCTCCTGGATGTTCTTAAAGTGTCTAAAATCATTGTCACAAATAAGTGAGAAATAAATTAATGACGTTTTATTTTTTCGTTTTAATTAATGCTTTCTGATACAGCACGAGGTAGCCACTCGGAGTACATTTCCAAACGCTTCAACCAAACATATAACCCCGGTTTCTTTAACATCACAAGCTTCTGGAGCCTCCTGATCACCTTTTCTTCAGGTCCAATGTATTGGTGGGAGGAGGACGGGTGGAGGTGGATGGGACGGATACATATGTCTGAGTAACCAGGGAGATGTGTTGGCAGATGACAGCACAGATCTGAAAAACCAAATCTGAGCAATGATGCGAACCAAACACACACACACAAAAAAAAAAGGTCAAGGATACATACACTCATCTCCTTACACTCCCCCTCCCAACTCCTTCATTAGGCCCACTTAAAGCTTGTGAGATGTTGCTCCGCCCTCTCTGAGAAAAAGAAAAGAAAAGAGAGAAATCCCCCTGAAACCTTTCGGTTCATGGGTATAAGACCTGCGTCCTCTCACTGCATTCATCTGAGAACAGAGCAACATGTTGGTGTCACCGTCACTGATTAAAAACTCTGTATACATGTGTATAACACACACACACACACACAAATGCCCCTTTATAAAGTCAGTGCAGCATTACAGTCTGTTAAAGGCACCTGAGTTTAGCTCAAACCCGAGCTCACCAGTGTGTGTATACACACA
>NW_005187895.1:65531-76471 GCF_000239375.1 Pundamilia nyererei
CACACACACACACACACACACACACACACACACACACACACACACATTTCCCTTGCTCTGTTAAATAGATGTGATAACACACTGGCCCGGGTGTAAGACTGTGTTTGCTTTCTTTGAAGGAGCTTCTGACAAATACATTCAAGATGTGTGAAAACGAGTTCCTGGACTCTCTCGACGTCTTTGATGCAGAGAGGAAATCTGTGGAACAGCCACCATTAATGGCTGCTACAGACAAGAGCTCATGTCGATTAAATAAAAAAAGAAAAAACACTAATGAGGGTGTTTTACTGGCTTTTACCTGAAGAGAAAAGGCTTCGCTGTCCTCACAAACACATGTCTGGGTCTTCCTACAGTCGCGCCAGTGTGGTGGGGAAAAAAAGCCAGCATGATGCTCACACTGCCCTGCAGGAGTTAAATATTGTTGTGTAGTTTGTGGGTTACAATCACTTTTAAAGTGTGGCTTTGCTCCAGTTTCACTGCCGGCGTTTGTCCTGATTAATGACGCAGCGATTAGTTGAGCAACAAAACAAATTAAATTTAAAAAAAAATAGCTGCTGGCATTTTTTTAAACCTCAAGAAATTGCAAACTTGCTACACACGAAGTGAGTTTTCACCTCAGTAAACAGCAGTCAGCAAATGGATGTGTGAGAATCAGCTGCCTTGGTCTGCAGGTGATGCAGCATTGGTGTGGTTTTAATTTGCAGCTGTAAATAACTAAAGAGCAAAACTGTGATGATGCTGATCCTGACTGTAAGCATGGAGGGAACATGTTTAGGGTGGGTGATCCCTGAGAAAGTTTGTCATGTTCATATTCATATTGGTGTCACAAAAAGACATAGATCACACTGATGTTTCTGTATCTCTTTGGAGTTCTCTATACAGTTGTTTTGCATCTTGTCATGCTCATTTTGTGCTTTTTAATAATGGTTTTGCATCTCTCTGTGGTTCTTTAAAGTATCTTTGTGTTTATCATCTCGATCACTTTAATTACTCCGAGGGCCTGCAGGGCACACAGAGTAATCCTGTGATCCACAGAAACACCAGGACTGCGCTCCATCAAGACGATTATTTACTTTCACCTTGTTTCATCCAGACACAGAATGCATATAAAACATGGACATAACCTCTGGATCAGCCAAGCAAAGCCAAAGTGGAAGTGCCTTAAACTGCAATATTTCTAGTAGCTTGCAGCAGGAAACTTAACTGGTAAGTCAAACTGCTCAGCTTTAAGCATCACAAAAGTGACGTCACCATGGCCACGCCTAACTTTTACATAAAGCATGTGTCTTTATAAGAGGCTAAATATTTTTAAAATTTGATTTTATAAACAATCAGAAGCTCACACTGGAGAAGGTGGACTCTAAAACCCTGAACTTATCATAATAATGATACTGGGTTTTTTGTTGATCGACTAACCGCTGCAGTCATTTTTTGTCTCCCTCACACACACGCACACACACACAGTATCTAAGAGTGCTCCTGTCCCTGACTCTGGCTCTCCTGAGTGTCTTGCCCCCAGCCGAGGCCGTTGATGGGCGCGTGTTTGTCCCAGCTGTCCGTGTTGTGCCCATGCTTCCTCTGGTGGCGTTTGTAGTTGTCCCAGTGGCCCGTGGTGTAGCCGCACTCGCCGCATGCGTACGGCTTCTCGCCCGTGTGCCGCAGCATGTGCCTCTTCAGGTTCATGCTCTGGTTGCAGGAGTAGCCGCAGATGGAACAGTGGAACGGCTTGGCGCCCGAGTGGATGCGCTCGTGACGTCGCAGGTTAGCCAAGTTCCCGCAGGCGTAGCTGCACGACGGGCACTGGTAAGGCTTCTCGCCTGTGTGCACACGCAGGTGCCGCTTGAGGTTGTCGAGATGTGAGGAGGTGTAGGGGCAGTGCGGGCAGCGGTGAGGCTTCTCCTCTGAGTGGACGTGGGAGTGGCGGGCCAGATGGTTGGGGTAGTGGGACAGGAAGGGGCAGTGAGGGCAGCGGTACAGCTTGTTGCTGCGCTGACCACGCCGGGATCCCCGAGACACGTCCCTGCTGCAGGGAGCCCTTGAGTTGTCTTTGGAGCAACGGCGGCAAACCTGGAAAAATAACAGAGCACAGTGAGAGGAAACATTTCCTGTGGACAGATCATACAATCAAACGGTCATTAACCAGAATCGCCGCTCTGTGGTGGTCATTAGAAAGCCTGCAGGTTTAAAACGTTCCCACAGTGGGATAGCCACCTTCAACATCAGTTTTTCCTTCCCACATTCACCAAGTGCTTGCTTATAGATGGTCATCTGATTGTTGAAGATTCTCTGGATTATTTTAGGCGCTTTACATTACAATATAAAGTCTCTTTAGCCAAGTGTTTTTGTATATTGATGCTATATAAATATAATTGAACTGAAAAGAATAAGATAATGAGGCATATTACACATTTGTTCATCTATTAATACTTATGAGCTTTTAACGCAGCCCTGACGTGACAAAATTGCTCACAAATCCTAATTAGCAGCAGCAGCAGCAGAAAGTTTTACAAAGTTTTTAAATGACAGGGACTAAAAAGTGTTCGGGCATTGGGGGGGGAAAAAGTACTTGTTTGAAGGTGTGGCTGAATGAGGTTTGTAGTAAGGAAGCACTTTAATTATTCAATTTGTGTAGAACAGCACTATATCAGTACCAGTCCATTAACAACTAAATCATTAAGATTTTTCCTGTCAGGAGGTTGATTGATCCTGCTGGGACCATAGAGAACTTGTAGATAGAGCTGAAGACACAATACGGGGTGAAAATGGCATGTATTGGAAATCTGACAAAAAAAATTATGACAAAATTTATCAAAACCGATGAGAGAATACCGCCATCTGAATCTATGGCGGCCTGAACATGTGCACCACCTTAAGATTGCCACTGACTTTTTAGCTTGTGACAGCAGTATGAGGGAGGAAGTCACTCTGCTATCGTTAATGTAAAGTGGGAAAATGTGGAAGTTTGTGGTGGGCGGAGCTTCTGTTTTTCTGTTTGTCGTGGAAACAAACTACACATTGTACAACCCCTCATTTCATCCTAAAGTTTACAGAGGATCTTTCAAAGAAAACCAGCTTTGTTTTGGTAAACAAACCTGTCCTCCATCGCCCTCCACCTCTCCCTCTGCCTTGTCGCCCTCTAGGTCAGACTCCTCCAGGGTGAGGCCGCACACCCGGCAGCAGAGCGGGAAGAGGAGGACTGGAAGGGGGCCGGAGGGGGAGCCGAGTCCTCCCAACGTCTGGAGGTAAGCAGAGTCCTGGGACACTCGCAGGGTCAGGTCTGACATGACTGCAGACACATAGGGAAGCATTCAAAAGGCAAAGTTGTTTGGATCATTATTAGCTGTAGTGTAAACACGTTCTTCTAGATGTTCCCCATCATGCAGTTCAGTTTTAGGTCACTGAGCACTAAGACAGAGAGAATTTCTCTTCCTCATTTTGCTGACTTGCTTCCTCTTTTCTGCTCTGCTAACTGCTTCCAAGATGAGAAATCTCCCCCTCAGAAAAAGTTGTTTTTTTTTAAATTCAGAGTTGTCAAATCTCCAAAATGTAAACCTTCCACATGTCATCAAACCTCTGCTCTGGGTTTGTGATATTCCCAGGTTTTAAGTGTGCTTTCAATCTAGAAATTTCTACATAAAGAACAGCTTAAAAAGCCTGGTTAGTTTTTAAATCACAAAACTACAGGAATACCACAGGATATATGTGAGCATTTTGCTAAATGGGAAATGCAGGCGTCATGTGTGTGTTTGTGGGGCTTGACCCAAACAAGCAAGAAAAGTGAGCGTATCTCACGGCTCCGTCACAAAGACACTAAATTGTAGTAAGAGACTTTAAAAACAGAATTACAAAGAGACTCGACGTCAGAGTGGTTTCCTTTATCAAAAAGAGATGCATGTGACTATAACCAACAGACAAACACACGAACATTTAATCAACTGATAATGAAAAACTGAATACCCAACATGTGGTCACACTGAAGCTGAAATCTATCGCTGCTGTTATAATGATGATTTCACAACGACACAATAACACATGCTTCGCTCTTAGATCTGCAGTGTTTCCCCTGCCTTTCCCTCGGAGGGCAGTCCCCAACCCGAGAGAGAGAGAGAGAGAGAGAGAGAGAGAGAGAGAGAGAGAGAGAGAGAGAGAGCGAGAGAGCAAAACAAAATACACACATCTCATACACATATATAAGCGTTATGTAGACATATTTGAAATTACATCTAAAGTTAAACACTAACTTTAAGTAGGGCTGCACGATTTTGCATAAAATGAGAATCACGATTTTTTTGCTTAGAATTGAGATCACGATTCTCTCACGATTTTCTTTTCCAGTATAAATATTTAATGCACTTATTAACTGCACATCAACTTCGTAACAGTTGAGACTGAACATGAAAACAATAAATAAACATAAAACAACAAATGTTTCATGTTTTGTTGTTGCCGCAAAATGTTGTACTGCTTGAAATTCCGTCTCTACCGTTGCTCGACGCTGCGTGTATAGAGCAGGTAGTGCAACAATAGAAAAATAGTTGCGGGACGGCACTGTGTAGCGTTTGTCTAGGGTGTTGATCATTTTCCTAAATCCCTCGTTTTGCACAGTGTTGATGGGAGCCATATCTTTGGTCAGGTGATAATTAATAGCCTCCTTAATTTCCCTATACACGTCGAACTCCTGCGGGAGTTCGACGGGTATAGGGAAGCGCTGTATAAGGTTCCCGTTATTGATGTTTGGGTGGTTGACCGGGACGGATTTTCTCCAGTCACTTTCTCGTCATCCCTGACGTGCTCTCCGTTGTTTTTTCCCTGCTAATTTTAGCAGCCAGCTTCTGTATCACGTGGTATAAGGCTCCGCCCTTGTCATTTGTTGAGCAGGAAGAGTGAGCGCTTGTTTTCATGCAGAGTACGTCCCGAATCAAAATGCGGTACAATCGTCGTCGTCTTTTTTTTTTTTTTTTTTTTAAATCGTTGTCATTTGGAAATGAGATTTCAGTATGAATCGAGATCGCGATTTTCTAACGATTAATCGTGCAGCCCTAACTTTAAGGTTTACAATTTTATATGTTTTAATATATTCTAACAAGAATTCTTATCATTCATTAAAAATGGATATCATCACAGCTTTATCTCGTGGCTAAATCACCATGGTAACTGATGCTAAAAAAACATAACACGGTTGGGGGCCAGGTAATATTTTCAAAGTTTTCAAATTGGCTGGAAGAGCCACTTTTGCACCAGTTCATTCATTTGCAGCATGTTTTAAGTTGTTAAGAAACAAAGCATATAAAGCATGTATGTGTTATGAACTTTGCTCGTGGTGTACACCTTTGCCACAGACCAGATAATTTTGCATTACATCATGGCAAGAAAGAGGGTGTGCTTCCTTTATCACATGACTCTATGTTATTCACCTAACCTGTCACGGTCCACAGAGCACACTGGAGCACTGGTGACACCAACTTTACCCAAACTGAAAACAAGTCATTACTGTAAATGCATTACAAGAAAAATCCCGTAAACAGGTGTTAATCGGTCTAAAATCCCAGAGGAGAACTTTTCCAGGAAGCCTCCAAACCCACCAAAGAGGGAAACACTGAACAAAAAGACATCGCTGTGACTTCTCCTAAATGACTGCTTTTTGACATTAGTGGCACACCCTGCTACGTAGACGATCTGAAAATGTTATTTATACTGATGATGATGAACTGAGTTTTCAGTCCAAAGGTGACATATATAAAAGTTAGTTGTCAGATTAGCAATCAGAAAGAGTTTCCTTCAAAGTGATTAAAAAAGAGAGAGAAGCTGCAGGCAGCCTGTGAAATTATTGATTAACAAACTTGTTTTAACACAAATTCATCAGCTTTTTAACTCTGAGACCGTAATTGATGTAAAGGTTTGTGTTTACTCACCTTCTTCAGCATCACCGTTTGCCTTTTTCCGTCTTCCCCGTCTTTTCTCCTTCTCCCTCCTCTGCGGTCTCTCCTGCGTGTGCATGCGCTGGTGTCTGCGCAGGTTGCCGAGGGAGCTGCAGGCGTAGCTGCACTGGTGGCACCTGTACGGTTTCTCCCCGGTGTGTGTGCGGGCGTGGCGCTGCAGGTTGACGAGCTGGGCTGAGGCGTAGGGGCAGACAGGGCAGCGGTACGGCTTCTGCCCGTCATGGGTCCGCATGTGGCGTTTGAGATGGTTGGAGTAGCGCGAGGTAAATGTGCACAGCGAACAGGAGTACAGTTTAGAGGCGGGGTCCGCAACACCGCTGGCTTTGTCTACGTTTCTCCCCTTCCTTTTGGAGCTGCCGCCGAGGGATCTATCGGACAGGTTGGAACCGTCCAACTGAGAGGAGTCGATGGAGGTGCCATGCTGGAGGCCCTCCTCACAGGAGAGACAATAAAGCTCTGCCCCTAGGTCGAGTCCTACACCTGGAATGAAATATATCACATTTTCTAATGTTAAAATAATTAAAACAATATTAATATTAAACAATATTATATTGATTCAGTACAAACAAAGTAAAAACAAACCTCTGCAGCCATTTGTACTGATCTAACCTAGGCATTTGACACAGTGGATGATAAATCTTAAAGCAAAGACTTGTCAGAGCAGGGCGGTTCAAATTGGGTACATACATACGCTACAATCATTATGTTGGTTGTATTATAGTGAAACTTTAATTTTTATCATAATCTACTCATCTGCACATAATCCAATAACCAGGCTCTCTACAATAACCTTTTAATACAGTACAGCACAACCTGATGATAAACTTTTCATGTATTCCTACAGTTCTGAGTTTGAGTTAGCATATTAATACATTCATGCAGAATTACACTTGATTACTCTTTCTTGTTTACACCTACCAATCAGTAACCAGTGAGAAAACTGAAACTGGTCTTTTATTTTACATTGAGTTGCGTCTGCTCTCTGAGGCAAGAAATAGACTTGCTGTTTCCACGTTAATGCCAGTGGTGGACTATGTAGATGTGACTCATATGCATGTGTGTTCATGTGCTTACATATGCTGGATTCTATCCATCATAGAGTTGTGAGATTTACTGGACAGTGAACTCAAATCAAAGAAGTGAAAATATTCCAATATCACTCTGTGCCCAGGTCTTTTTTATGTTTAACTCCACATGTAAACAGCCTGGCATGTTATAGTCAGTCAGTAGTTACCAAGATCTAAGCCTGCCCCCAAAGGTGTGTCTCCCAGAAGCTGACCACATCCCTTACAGGAGAGGAACGCTGGGAAGGTGGAGTCTGTCGGTGCTGACGAGTCGTCCTCCACACTTAGAGAGAAGACAGTCATACCTGAAGAAGAACACAGGGTTAAACAGACAGTCGCTTCAACCTTTGAGGAGAAAAATTCAACTCTCATGGGGTTTGAGGAAATAACCGCTGCATTTAAAAACTTAATTTATTACAGGAATGATTTATATATTTATGCTGGCAGCTGAGGCACGCTGAACTCACTTCTCCTGAGTGAGGTGTTGCAACTCAGAAGGAAATCAGCAGCATCAGCGCTGGAGCAGAAATAGAAGTCAAAACAAGAAACAACATGACAACTTAAGTTAGTCAGTTGGAGAATCTACTTCTCCGAGCTCCTAACATAGCGATGAAATGTCTTTGCCCTCTATACATCAGCCTGTACCATAAGTGACATCACAAAAGCTGCATCAGCTTTCGACTTCTACTACTCCTACACCAGCACTGATGCTGAGATTATTTCTGAGTGGTGACACCGGTGGTTCAGGCAAAGAGCGAGTCCTTTACAACTCAGTTGCTAGTATGGACCTGTGAGGACTTCACAGTTGGTGCACGAACGCCACCTGCATGCTCAGTCGTTCATTGCTCTTTCACTCCAGCATCATCTATGGAAGCCCAGACAAGTTAAAAAGTGAAAATACAGCATACTTTTCATTTTAGCTCAACATTTGTGACTCTTTAACTTGGCTTCAAATGTGAATTTTAAAATCTATAAGCTATTTTCAGCTTCTCCTTTACCACAAGGGGTCACCACAGTGGTTAGCGCCACACATTTCATTTGGCAGATTTTTACACTCAACACATTTCACTTACCCAGTGATAAACTAATAATGCAGACTAATTACCCAATAATACATTCAGCTTACATTCTGTTTAACTTTCTGAATTTTTAATTAGCAAACATTTGACTTTTAACTTGCGCTACAGAAATGGGTTTGCATATTATTTCACTTTCAACAAACTCAGAGACAAACTTATGGTACAAAGTACCATAAACTCAAAATCTTAAATACGGAAAGCACATCAGTTTGAACTTGTAAGTCTTTTCGAGCCCGATCATCAAAGGGACCATACCTCACCTGATTACCAGGATTCGGGAGAACAATGTTTAAATATTGTGTGAGCACAGGGTCAATGCTTCAGTCAAAACAGAGAGAAAAGCCTAATAAAAACATGTGGAATGTTTAAATATGTGGCTTGCTTTCCAACCCCGTGTATGTAAAAACCTGTGTGTGTGTTACTGACCAGACTCTCTATCCAGTCCCATGATCTCCGAGTCTCCAAACTCCAGCTCGCCGCTCAGCAGGAAGTCGCTGTCCAAAACGAGACAGCCCGGCTCACACACCACTGCCCCATCCTCAGAGTCCACTGAGTGCAAACAGACACACAAACATTTCTCATAATTTCCTGTATAAACACACCTGACCAAATGAAGACAAACGCCAAGCCCATCCTGAAACACAAAGTCAGCTTCTACCTGAGGGTGTTAAAAAGTCTGGGTTTCACTCAAAGGCTTCCCTTTGTGATACGAGCTGTAAAACTGTGAACATCTGACACAAACATCAACATCTCTTCTCTTTATGTAACAAATTTTCATTTCCTTTAAAAAAACAAAACAAACAACAACCCCCCCCCAAAAAAAAAAAACAAAACCAAAAAAAAACCCCCAGACACATTTATAGATTGCAGGGTTGTTGGTTGTTTTTTTAACAGTAATAAAAAAGAAGATGTTTAAAGACAAAAATCAGGCTCATGTTTCACATACACATGTTTTTTTGTTTGTTTTTGTTTTAAAATTTGGCTGCAGAGAACACATTTGATAAACGGGACAGAAGACAGCCGATAACAGAGTTTGTGCTCGAAAACACACAAAAAGAAGAAGAAGAAGAAGGATAACAGCAAAGGAGGTGGAGAGGAAACGAGAAGGAAATCGGTGAGCATGAGATAAGTGCTGAGGAGGAAGAGCTGTGGGGTGAGGAACGAGGCTGAGAGGGTCAGGAAGAGGAAGACGAGTCGAACACAGAACTGATGATACAGGACATTTTTATACTCTTAAACCTCTGAGCAGACATTTGTTGACCCAGCTTAGAGCAATTCTAACTTTTAATGTCACAAAGAAAATAAAAACTTACTGATAATTAAAAATATTTACACTAAATATTAAGGAAACTTAAAATTATTCTCTTTATTCCCATTTTCCTGAGCTTTAATTTGAAACCTACAAAACCTACTTTTTCAAACAGTTTGCATAACTATTAACAGTAGTTAGAGTAGAAAATTATTCTGCTGCGGTTTTTCTGACCTATTTGTCTTTTAGAGGTCAATGACAAACACTGGCTAATGTAATCTTTAATAATTAACTTTTTAATCATAACTACAAAGTAATTAGAATTTAAGGTTCTGAGACATTTACTAAGACAAGATAAACTAATTCAGGAAAAATATGGGGTGCTTTTGCAGATTTATTTAGATTAATTTAGAGAATTAAGATGTTTTTCCTTCTCAAAATGGGCCTCTGGAGACCAATACACACATCCAATTAAGGCAAAAGTCTGAGTTTTCCTGTCATTTCAGGCTATTTTAAATGTGACGATTAGGCCTAAGTAAACTAAGCCCTGCTTAAAAAAAAGAATAAGTGAAAAACATTTATATGAGACGCTTGTTGATTTCTGTTTGGTTGAAACCTTTTTAGTAGGAACCAAAAATATAACAACAGAAGCAATCGTTAGCTGCAGACCAGCAGCCAGAGGACAGAAAGTAACAAACACCACAACTCATTAAAAATTTTCAAACTAATTCAAGCTGCACTGTGCTTGCTCCCTGCATCGACTAAAGAAAACAAAGATGCTGTATGACAAGTTTAAGGCTGCGCAGGTGAGTAGGAATTAAGAAGGTAAAAGGGTTTCAAAAGGGTTATAAGGACATTTCCAAGTTATACATTCTACAGAGACAGAGATTATCCACAAATGGAAGACATTCAAGACAGCTGCCAGTCTTCCCAGGAGTGGAAATCGCAGCAAATTCACCCCAGTGTCAGACTGTGCAAGGCCCAGAGAAAATACAAAAAACCCTAAGAGCTTCATTTCAGATTCTACAGGCCTCGGTTACCTTAGTTAAATGTCTATGACAGCACAATTAGAAAAAGACTAATTAACTGTGGCTTGTTTGCAAGAACTGGCAGGCACTGAAAGCCTCTTCTCTCATGACATGACAGCACAACTTAGATTTCCAAAGCTGCAAATCACAAGACTTCTGGAAGTCCTTTGCACAGCAAGATCAAAATCAAACTCAGCATATCAGCACAAAAATCTCATAACAGCTGTCAGCGTGGTGGTGGAAGGGTCATGATTTGGACTTATTATATAGACAGGACCTGGACATCTTGCAGTCATTGACTCAACCATGAACTCTTCTGTGTATACCAAAGTATTCTACAGTCAAACATGAGGCTGTCTGTGTGACAGCTAAAGATTATTTTACGTTATTGGTACAAACAGGGTCATTCAACTGAACAATGATCCCAAGCCTTGCTACAAATCTTAAATGAATACAGTGGGGCAAAAAAGTATTTAGTCAGCCACCGATTGTGCAAGTTCCTCCACCTAAAATGATGACAGAGGTCAGTAATTTGCACCAGAGGTACACTTCAACTGTGAGAGACAGAATGTGAAAAAAAA
>NW_005187895.1:77950-96503 GCF_000239375.1 Pundamilia nyererei
TCAATGAACTGGAGCAACGCTGTAAAGAAGAGTGTTACAGACGGATAAAATCACACAGAAAATGATTATTTGAAGTTGTAGTTGATAAAGCTGGTTCTGCAAGCTACTGCTAAGAGTCCTGTTTAAAGTCTTTTAGTTTTTCAACAAGTCTGCAGGCAGGTAATGTGAGTTAAGACCCAGTGTCTTACAAATCCGAGATATTTTAGGTTTTCCTTCATTAAAATGTTGGTTTCGGTTATAACAGCAAAAAATGTCATTCCTCCACTGTAGAACCAAAGCTGTTCGGTCAATCTTTGTTCAAATGAACTGCTAACGTGTTCAAACGTAGACAGACCTGAACTAAAACACATCAATCCTCCTTTTATCGTTCAGTTTTACAGAAGCTTTGGTTCAACTGTGCGATCATTCTTTCAGATAACACTGCTGTGATTGTGTCAGACGCCCAGAAGCTACTTGAGCTGCAGTTAGACTTTGAATACGAGTAATTTGAATACAAGGATGTACTGGCCTTTTTTCCCTCTGAGCCCCTGCTCACATGCTCAAAAGTACACTCCCATCTAGTGCCTGTTTAAATATGTACATCATTAGAAATCTGAGAAGGTCAACAGGTGACTTCAGGTCTCCTAAATCCAGTATTCTCTTTTTGTAAGCTGACTGATGCCCACGCAGTCAAGAAAATGTAAACGAAGGGAGGTGAACGTTCTACAGGTGACGTGTGGGAGGAGAGTAAAACAAAAGAAACTGGAGACACAACTAGAACCTAAAAACGTCTTCTGGCCCCTGTTAATAATAAAGGTGAGGGTACACAGGAAACCAAGGGGAATGACAGAAATCATACAGGAAGCTGTGAAAGAAAGAGAGGAAGAACGAAGGGAGGGAGCAGGGGGAGGTTAGGTAGGGAGCCTGCGAAGAGGAAGTGGAGATAGGAAGCAGAGAGGAGGTGGAGAATCCAAGTGAGCCAGAACAGTCAGGATGAGATAACAGATAAACACATCTGCTTAAAGGACAACATGTCTTCAGCAGTCTTCCTCTCAGGGAGATAAAGAGGAAAGGACTTGATGACCAGTCAGGCAACTTTTAACATGACTGTATCCCTCAGAAATATGTCTAATTTTATAAAAATGCATTTAAAGTGGACCAATACCTAGCAAAGACTCATTGCCTTATTCTATGGCAGTGATTTAAGATTCATGCGGAGAGAAAGGCAGCAAAGAGCTGGAAGTAAACAGCTGGACTTACGTTTCACCGGCTGCGGGTTGGACTGTTTTCTCCGCGGCATCTTCGCCTCTCTTCAGCACGGATCCTGTGCTGTTTTCGCGGTGACACCTCCGACACTCTGCGGGCTCAAGTCCGTCTGTCCAGCAAGAGAGGCAGCCAGCTAGCTAACTGCATGTCATCATCATCATCACCTCCTTCCTCTTCCTCTTCCTCCAACGGACAGCAGCAGCGGCGGAGTCATCGCCACCATCTAACGCCTGAAGCGGAAGGCGTACACCGGCAACAGCACCAATTAAAAAGACCCACACCTTCCCTAAATTATTACATTACACTTTGCAGCTATATTCAGTTCACAATAAACTTTAAAAACACACCAATCCATTTAAATTCATCACCATGGCTAATTCTTTGTTATTGTTTCGCAGTAAGTAGCCGGAGCCATCTTGCTAGCCAGCGAGCCAACCGGCTAAAATCAACACTGTAATCTAACTCTCGCTTTTAGCTCACACTAAAAATAAAACTTAATGAAGTCGAAGACACTCCACCGAATAACTTACCTGTGATAATGTCCCTTAAAATACCGCGGGTGAAAATGCAGTTAAAACTATTCTCAAAACACTCTTTTTGTTGTTGCCAAACACACACAGCGCCACTACGCCGGGTCCGGGCTCTATGTGACGTCACCGAAGGACGCAGGGGATTGTGGGAATAGTAGTCCTTACTGTGTTTACCAACCTCAAATGACCTCTACATATTATCAATGGAAGTTTGTCTCTGCCACCATAAAAAAGTAAAATCTCTGTATTTCAACATACAAATCCTGAATTTTAACTTAGGTGTGGTGGAAAAAATAATTCTTTACATATGTATATATCTGTAGCTAAATAATAACAATAATGTTTTCTTTTGTTTGTTAGTGTTTTTTGTTTTTGTTTTTCAATGTGAGAAACAAGCTCCCTCAAATTTTAGGTAATCTTGCAATTTTTTCCTCACAAAAACAAAATTTGGACAACTCATGTATGTTTATATAATAACAAGAGCAATAATAACAACAATAATAATTATTATTATTATGCAAAGAATGCTGTATTGTATATAAATCTGTCTTCCTTCATGTTTAGAAGGCAATAAAAATCATTTGATTTCCTAGAGATGACTAACAAGTGTTTAATATTGTGGATTTGTAAAAAGAAATAAAGTTTAAAAAATGTGAAGTTGTGAAAAGGAACACAAAAGGCACAGAAATACCACAAAGATTCAGCAATAGGTTCACTTTATTGTCAAAATATTCAACAAAAACCTCAAAAACAGATAATCCTCTGTTGTTTGTACCACTGCAGACATATATGTTGTTTTAAGTAAAGGTAGTTGATGCCAACACAAATTACAAAATGCAAGAACATATATTTTGCATGATGCTTTTTCTTGAATACATTAAATTAACTAATAGATATCATACAATTGTGATAAACATACCATGAAATTTACATTAAAACAGTTTGTCAATAAGAGAGGTTTTTTTAAAGACCCTATGCATATACAGTTCTAAGTGTCAGGTAGGTTTAACTAACGTAAAAAAAAAATCACATCCTTTTATTCTCTCAGCTATTATTTTTCTGTATGTACAAGCTCTGAATGCTTTGACATTTCAACAGTAAAAATGTTTGTGTTGTTAAACTAGAAAAAATAATGAGGTGAATAAGATGTATTTTATAGGTTGCTGTTCTCTAGTCAGTCACTCGGGCAACATTTCTCAGGAGAGATCATGGCCTGAGTAAACATCATTGAGGGGTTACATGTCAGTCAAAGACTGGCTAAGAAAGAAATCATCTATATAGCTGTGTTGCACACATTTATCTTTATATCTTCAACCTTTCTTTTTTAATACTCAAAATTCTGCCACCTATTCAGGATAACACTACACAATTGAAAAAGAAAAAGAGAAAAACATATTCCTTTAACTTGATAATTGTTCCTTGAGAAGAATCTAGAATCCTCTACAATGTTAAAATATTAAATGAATGAAACTTCAGGAGTTTGCATGACACACTGTATTTCTAAAAAACAAAACAAAACTGGGTGAATTCAATTCAGTGGGAAATTTCATTTGTTTTAAGTATGGGACCAACAAAGGATCAAAAGCAGTCTTTCATTTTTGGGATCCTTAACTGTCAAGTGGAGCAATGGCAGCAATTAGACAGAACTTCCCTTAAGGTTTTATTTGCTCAGATGCCAACTAAAGATCTGAGTTTTATTGAGCTGGGTTTCTGGGATAGGGTTAACGAAGTCAGGTTAGGGAATTGGGGAGGGGATGGACTGCCTATGAAGATGGAAAAAACAAAACAAAAACTGCCACCTGAGCATCCCAAACAAGCCACAGGTACAAATACAGTCATATAAAATCATGTACATATTTTAGAAAAGCTCTGCTCTGGGTCTTCTGGTTTTCTCAAAACATTACCAGTAGGGGTCATAATTTGCAAGAGCTGAATCAGAAAAAAACGACTTGGTTAATTTCAGCAAATCCTCTACATATATTATATATCAGTATGTTACTATATATTATGTTTAATGCTCTTTCACGAGTTAAACATGGACTCAAACTCATCAATCCTCTGCCTGGTGTTTCCTCTGGGGATCTTTCTGTAGGACACTGTTTTGTACTTCGATGATTGTTGGCCATCTTTCTTCTTGTCATCTGCAGCATCAGCCTCACCATTCATCACAGGAGACCTTACGGTTTTCATTGAATGTTTTACTGTGCCAGAGGAGATTTTGCTCTCTTGTTCATCTTCCATCGAGGACTGAGCAGGAGCTTCCATCAGTGTCACTTTGTCCTCTGGTCTGCAAAGCGATGTCTGTAGGTCTGAAAATGCACATGTTTTTGAATAATTTAAATACTTCTAGGAAATGACTTAAAATTACTTTCTTTTGCTCCATGGAGGTTTTTGTCCACTAATATTTATCTTAGTTGAGTCAGTGTCATCTTTGTGGAATTTTAATGAATGAACTTTCTGGCTCAAATCTTCACTTTCAGTAACTGTGTTCCAGCCAATCATAGCTGCAGTTATATAATATCCAATGTAGATCTGAACATTTGAAAACAGTAACTTCACTTTGGAACGTTTACAGAACAAATATATCAATGTTTTTACACAGCAATCTGAATTTTGGGTCTATAAAACCGTTTTATTAACGACGTATGACAACACAAAAATAAACCTCACCCATATCTTCTTGTTTCTTATTTTAAATGAAAATTTACCTTATCTCACAGAAACAGTATGTATAAGCACTGCTGTATTAGCCTATTTGCAGACCTTGTCTTTGTTAGGAAGTCTTAATGCTGATCTAAAGACTATAACAATAAATTTTTCCTTCCACTCCGCCATATTTTGCAAGCACGTACTTAACTTTTTAGCCAATAAAAGCCAAAATATTCTTAAGAATGAGTTTATTGTTATTCTGTAGATTTCTTAGAAAAAGGTACCCAGCAACATACTGTAATTAGAAGGAATAAAATAAATAATAATATGACCAAAAATACTATGTCTATGTATAATAATACCATGTAAATGATTTTACTCAATAATGATCTTTTCTACAGTCATTTTGAGCATATTTCGATGCTAAAATGTTTGTAGTTTTACATAAATAAAAAGTTCACTTCTTTCACTTCAGCTATTCTTCAGTCAAATTTTAACATGTTTCCTCGTAAATTTGATATACCGTGGATCTGCCTTTTTCTTGCTCTCCTGTGTGGTACCCCATTTAAAAAAAACCCAAAACAGAAGTGCATCTAAACCCAAGCCTATTCTACCTGATAAGTGTCTGATTTAATGTGTGCAGCTCCTACCTGTGACCACAGGTGTCACCAAACCAGCCAGGACTGAAATCTTTCTAGGGAATTCTGTGGTTACCTGTGTGCAATACAGGTGGAGTATTTCCGGAGTTGTCTGCTTCTTCTACTCCAGCTCTTTCACCTGGATGCCGCTCTTGCTCCTGTAAACTGCGCTGCGACGTCTCTGTTTGTTCACTTAGATTCAGATGAGCGTCAGCACAGGGAACGTTTGTGTCTGTCACACTGTGTGCAGCAGCAGTTTGGTGTGAAGCGTCTGTGCTGCTCAGAAAAGCCTCCTTGTCACTGCTCGGCGATGTGGGATAAATGTCCCTGCTGTGGGTTTTGGCAGCGACAGCCCCTTTCTCTCCGTCTGTGAGGACTCTGGGAGCTTTGTTTTCTGTGCCGTGATGCAGAGTTTCAGCAGATTGTGGGTCCTGCAGAGGTGACAGAGGGACAGCTTTGGGGGATCAGACTGATCAGGCCTCTTTCCTGGCTCCTCAACCCATTCTTCTGTTTCTTCTTCTTTTACATTAACTTGTTCTTCCTTTTCTTTGTTTACCTCCTTTTCATTTTCAGCGTGATGCTCTCTCAGCTTCTCCACTTTGACTCCTTCTACATTTCCTCCTGTTATCTGTCTGTCTTGCTCTATTCTCTTTTCATCTACATCTTCTTCTTCCATTCCTCTTCCTGCTCTTTCATCTCCACTTTCCTCTGTTACAGCTTGTTTCATCTCACCCTGACTTTCATCCTCACATACTTTTCCTACTTCTTTCTCATCTTCCTCCTTCTGATACTTAAACCACTCTTCTTACTCATCATTATTTATCTCCACCCCTCTTTTGTTGCTTCCATCCTTCTTCCTCCCTTTATTTCCCTCTTTTTCTCCATCACACTGTTCGACTTCATGGTTTTCTTTCTTTCTGTCTTCTTCTATTTCTCCTTCCTCATTTTCATCGTGTATTTCTTTCTCTACCTCTGCTGTAGAATGTTTCATTTCATCCTCTCACACTTAAACCTCCTTTCTTCTCTCTCGTTCTCTCCCTGTGTCTTTAATTCCTCTTCTCTCTCAGTCATTTCTTCCTCCATCTCTGCTTCTCCTTCCGCTGCTCTTCCCTCCATCTCCTCTTGGTCCATTTCTATATTGTCCTCCCTCTTATCTTCTTTCTCCATGTGGTCTCCCTTCTCCTCTTCCTCACCTTCACACCCAGCCTCTCCTTCCATCTCTTTTTCTGTTTTCCTTTCTTTTTCTACACATCCTTCATCTTTTTGGATTTTGTTAATGCTTTCTAGCAGCACGTGTCGTTTCTCAATTCACAGTCTGGTGACCTGGCGGCCACATTTTCAGCCTCATGCTTCATGTGTGTGAGTGGACGTGGGTTTGTAATACTTTAATCGCTCAGGTATGAGCTTGCGCTCCAGTTCACTGAGTCCTCCACAAGGTTTCACTTCTCTTTAACTGTGGCACAGACTCCTACCAAAGAATCCAGACTGAAGTAAAGAAACTAAAGAGAAAAGTCCTGAATGCAAATTTCTATTCAAGCATAAAGTTTGATCAGTAAAATACTGCCCTGTGTGTTCTCTTTGCCACAATGAATCTTTGATGCTTATTTCTAATTTCATATTTTCTTTCTTGAATTCTACTAAAGTAGCCTTGCATGACTCATAGGTCTAAATGATACTTATTTAGTTTTACTTCACCTATTTAACTACTCACTAAAACCAATATCAAATCAGCCAATCACAAGGCTGCCACTCACGTATACATGGTCACAATGACCGGCTGAAGTTTAGACAGAGCATCAGAACAGAGAAGAGCGTTGATTTAAGTGGCTTGGCATGGTTGTTAGTCTAAATATTTCAGATACAGCTGATCTGCTAGGATTTTCCCACACAACCATCTCTAAAGTTTACAGAGAATGATCTGAAAAACAGAAAATAACCAGTGAGCGGTAGTTCTCAGGAAGAAAATGCCTCGTTGAAGTCAAAGGAAAATGACTGCTTTGAGCTGACAACAGTAACTCAACTAACCGCTTGTTACAACAAAAGTGTGTCAAGAGCATCTGAATGGTGTCATGGTCCTGGGTCGTGTGACCCAGTGTTGAGTTTTATGTATCTTTTTTATTCATTTATGCTTTAGCTTAGTTCGTCTAGTTAATTTCTAGGGTGCTGTTTAGCCCTTTGTTTCTTAGTTGTTTATGTCATCTCCCTGTACTCAGTCTCCCTGGTTCATGCGTCTACCTGTCATGCGTCATGTCTGCGTGGTTATGTTTAGTTCATGTCATGTCTAATCTCCATGTTTCCTGTTTTATTTTGAAAGTCTGTATTCTATGTCAGTGTATTTAGTTTCACCTGTCCTGTCTTTAGGTTCATGTGTGTCAGCTGTGCTCCCATGTGTGGCCACTTCCCCTGATCATCCCTCATGTGTATTTAGTCTCTGTGTTTCATGCAGTCTGGGTCGCGTCGTCTGTGTTCCCACACTCCATGTCCTCATGGCCAGTCTTTACAGTCATCATCATGGTCCTCTGAGTCTTCTTAGTTTATCAGTATCTGTTTCCCAGTTTAGTTAAGTTTGGTTTAGTCACAGTGTTTCTGCTTTGTGTTGAGACCTGTCATCAGCCATAATAAAGGCTCGCTTTCAGTTTAAGTTTACTCCGGTCTACTCTCTTGTGTTCGCACCTGGGTCCACCACACACACCACCGCACGGTCTGTCTCCTGAACACTGAACCACACTGCATGTCGCTCTTGTCAGCTAAGGACTGGAAACTGAACCTACATTTCACATATCTCACCAAAATTGGACAGTAGAAGAGTGGAAGAAAGTTGCCTGGTCTGATAAGTCTGGATGGTAGGGTCAGAACTTGGAAGCGTGGATCTATCTTGCTTTATGTCAGTGGTTCAGCATCACTTCTTAAGCACAGCCAACCTGAGTGTTGTTGATGACCCTGTCCATGCCATTATGATCACAGTGTATCTATCTTCTGATGGCTGCTTCCAGCAGGATAACTCACCAAAGTTCAAATCATCTAAAACTGGTTTCTTGAACATGACAGTGAGTTTACTGTACAGAGATAGACCCCAAATCACCAGATTACAACCCAGTAGAGCTCTTTTGTGATGTGATGAAACTGCAGACAAATCTGCAGCAAGTGTGTGATGCTGTCATCTCAACATGGACTAAAACGTATGCCACAAAGAATTAAGACAGTTCTGAAAGGAGGTGGTCTTAATTGTCTGTGGATATTAGACTCCCTCTCAGTCCATCCCCTCATGCTCTTTTGTTTCTCTGTCTTTAAAACAACTTCATTCTCATTGGCTGATTGCCTGTACCTGGCATCACCATGAAAAGACATGACCTCTAATTGAGATAAAACAGAGTCAAGAGTAAGAAAAACTATTAGAAACCGAGTGTTGACAGTAGTCTGAAGCTTTTGGCTACAGGATTACCTGTACTTATGTTTGACAACTAGGTCATACTTATATTGAAAATGCACTACTTGAACAGGATATATGAGACAGAAAATGATGAAAAGCACAATTGGTCCTCTCTAAGAGCATGTGTAACCAGCAGATAACAGGAGCGTTTTGAAAAATGCTCCAGTGAGAGAGTAAACAGTCAAGTACATGAGTTAAAAAGAACAAAATGTTCTAAAAGTGTAACAGCTTGCATTGATTTCCTTTTAATAGTTTCCCCTCTAAATAATACATTTTTAGTTTTCGAACTTATGCTATCTTCATGCAAACTGCTCACCATGTTTTCATGTTTAAAATTTATATAAAAATAAAGTAGAAAAACTCCACAAATTATTAAACATGCCAGGGTATAAAAATGATCCCAGGTGTGTTCTATAACATTATGATAATAAATAATTTTGAAATGTGCAGTAAAAGCAAAGGTTCTAAAACCAGAGCATAAAACCAAAATCCTGTAATTATACAGCAGTACAGACTCCTTGGCTGAGCCTTTTATCTGACTTTAAATGTACATATAAGAGCTTGAAGATCAGCACTCCTGCTGCGGTTTATCCCACTGTGCTATGTAAAGCATTATAAGCTTTAAAGTATGTTACAGTTTCACATGTAGTGGAATTATTTCCATATTTCCCATCCACTACACAGCACATAGTTGTTATCTCACTGAAACCACATCTATACCACTACAGTTAAAGAAATATTATGGTATTTTGTAAATGATGTTATCTTCACATTTTGCATAATTTAAAAATTGTATAAATCTCAAAAGCAATTGCATTTAGTGTCCAAGATGTGGCAGTATAACACGAGAAATGCCATGCTCATGACCACATGCTGTGTGTTTACAAATATGAAACAGTGTTACACCCATCTCCAATCCCCTTCCTGTATTTTAACTGTTTGCATGGTGTGTGTGTGTTACATGCATAACTGTCTAAACCTTAGTGGGTGAATGACTAGTTTTAGCTCTTCATTCCCCCCTCACTATGTCCTTTTTCACACTTTAAACCTTGCTTAAGTTTTTGAAATGAGCCGCTGTTTTTGTGAAGCATATTGTGGCTTTTGTTAAGCAACAAAACAAGTTATTAACATCAAAACATCAAATTAGTAAGTAAAAAAAACATATTTTTGTCTACATAAAAAGCCATCAGTCCCACTTCCTGCAAGTGACAATTATATTCATTCCAAAAAACATTCTAGTAATAGTGATTGCTTTGTCACCTGCACAAATATTTTATAAATACAACTTGTTTGTGTTTCTGTTTATTTTTACCATTTAATTTTTTGTTTTTTTGTTGTAAGTTATGGAGGTTTTCAATTTTTTTTTCATCACAAAAGATGAAAACAACCTTTATGATGCAGCTTTATTAGGAGCCATTAAACCAAATAAAAAGCCCAAGTCATCATTCATCAGAAAATTTATTACAATAGTAAAATTGTGCAAGAGTACAAATTGGAGGGACTTTTCCTATTTTTTTTTTTTTTTTTAGAAGTTTCACATCATCTTTTCTATGAAAATTTGCATTCATTGTGTTTTACATTCAATTGTGGTACAAGCAAAACCTTAACTGAGAACTGTATTGTGTATTTCTTCCATTTTAATAGTAAAACAGGCTCAAATCCTTAATTTCTTTGTAGTGCTGATGTAATATGAAAAGGTCAAGGTGCATATTTTTCTATGGATGTGGATGCTAGTGTTTTTTGTGCATTAGAATTATTGCAATTTGTACATCCTTTTTTTTCACTCCTCGACCAAACAAAAAGAGCTTTGTGTGAGCTAGCAGCAGCAGCAGCAGCAGCACAGAATTGGCTCTTTTACATTTTCTAAAACCTGTCTGCATCAGTAGTATTTTCTAAGTTTTGCTTCTCTCGCTTTGCCTCCTGCTGAGCTCTCCAAGCAGCGAGAACCTCGTCGTCTTCAGCCTCCGCGGCAGCTCGAGCCCTAATCCTCTGCCTGGTTTGGGCAATGAAGGTGGAGATGTCATCCTCCTCCTCTTCTGTGGCTTCCTGTCTCCTAGTCCTTCTCCCTTCTGTCTCATTGCTTTCGTATCGTGAATGATGAACAGCGCTGTACGGTCTTCCCGGTTGGCTGTAGCTGTGGGATTGTGTGAAGCCATTGCAGGAATATTCTGTGTCTTCACTTGATAGATCTTCGTGTAACCTGGCTCGGTATCTGGAAGTAATGCCATACGTTTCCTCATCATCATCTTCGTCAGCAGCATAAGAGGCTCTTCTGCTTGAGAAGTCAAATTCAGAAGCTGAGGCATCAAGATCATCATAGGGGTCCTCTGATGGACCAGCTTCAGTTCCTGAAGCTGGTTTTCTCGGGGGAGGCCTGACACTTTTCAGCCAGTCATCAATGTTGGTGTTTTTATCTTTCTCCAGCGCTGGGTTAAGATTCAGGCACCCCGATAGACCATAACTCCTCTTTGGTTTCTCCTTTTTCTTTGTCTCCTCAAGAAACTCCTCCTCTTTCTTCTTCCTTTCCTCCTCCTCATCTTCATCCTCCTTTGGCTTCTTTTTCTTAAACAGAGTACTGCGTTTGTTGTCTTCCAGGATCTTCTTCTTTTCATAGGTAGACATCTTGTCCCTCATCTCTGACTTGATCTCCTTGTCCATGGCATCCAGTTTATCCAGGTTAACTTGGTCCTGGAAGAGGCTGAAGAGAGGAACACTGGTAGTGGTGATCTTGTTTTTCTTTGAGCCCAGGGTGGAGCCAAGGTTAGAGCCTAATGCTGAGCCTCTACCACTGAGACCTGAGATGCTGCTTGAACCGCCACTGGAGAGGACTGATGCTGCCCTGCCGCGATCTTGTGACAGAGAGCTGGAGTAGGAAGCACCACTCAGCAAAGATGCTTTGTCATCATCGACACTGCGCCTTGAAATCACGTTTGATGGAGCACCAAAGCTCAATTCAGACCCGGCACGTGATGGAGGAGGAAGGCTCATTTCACTCTGCTTCTGTTTAATTGTTTCTGAAACAACATTAGCAATCCAGTTTTGGATGCTAGCCAGATTGACCATTGGTTCACCTCCGGGGCCCTGCACAGTTGGAACTGGGAGGATCGGCGGTACTGGTGGCACAGGATTTGCTGGGATTCCAAACTGTGAGGATCTTGTGCTGCGAGCCTGGGAAACTGAAGAAATTATGGAAGATCTACCACTGAGCATGGACATATTGTCATCATTGGCAACACTTGGCGGCCCTGTAACACCAGCTCCAGCCCAGAAGGCAGATAGAGGTATCGTACCACCACTAACGCAACTTTCTGTTTCCCAGCCACATACAGACTGGCTTTCTTCTAAAGTTTTCTTTGAACGCTCCAGAAGCTCTTCACGTCGTTGTCTTCTTCTGATTGTTGCTAAGTCCTCGCCTCTGCTCAGCTCCAGAATCTCATCTGTGTTCTCTTCCCCGAGACGCTTCTGCTGCCTCAGCTTCCATGCCTGATACGCTGTCAGATTGACGTCTTGCAGAGATGGTGTCCTGGCTTCTTCCTCACCATCACCAACAGAACTTTTCTCTCCATCCTCACGATCTTTCTTGTTCCACCCAAACTGGATTCTCTTGATTCGCCAACGTTCCAATGGTGACATCTTCTCCTTATTCTTCTGACAGAAGTTAAACATGGAGCTGGTGTCAGAGAGGATGCTATCTACTTCATCATCAATCGTCTTCTTTACTCCTTCGTCTTCAGTGGCAGTGCTCTCACTGCCTTCATCATCTTCTTTCTTGCGGTACCGAGCAGCTGCTTGCTCTTCGATCTCCTTAAGCCGCTGCTTCCAAAGATCAGAGTAACTCATGCAGCTGGAGGTGGACATTGTGTCAGAGGGTGGGCGTCTGTTGCGACGCTTCAGCCGCTCTTTCACAGCTCGTATGTCCTCACTGGTTACGCTCTCCACATCAGTGTCTCCAACTTCTTTTGTCTTCTTTGTAAAAACCCCCGGAAGAGACTGCTCATCCTCCCCATCAGTGTTCAGCTGTGCCTCCCACCACTCATCATTCTGGTATTTTTCATTCCTCCTCTGCCACTCCTGAATTATGCTGTCCAGACCATCATCATCATCATCCCCATCTTCCTTGCCCCCTTGTTCAGATAGAACAAACTTATTTGGGACACCATTGGATACCTGGTTGTTGAACCCATTCTGTGCTCCAGTCAAACCACTTTTAAGTGCTGCAGCAGCTGCAGAGGAGGCAACGCTGCTCATCACACTTTCTCCATCCTCCTCCTCCTCCATCATAATGGAGTTCGCTTTCACCTCAATCATACTCTGCTCTTCCTCTGTGTCCGTATCCTCATCATCCTCTTCCCCAAAGATGCGAGTACGCGCTCGAGCATCAATCACAGAGCACTGGCTTAGTGTTTCGTCGTCATCATCTCGCTCCTCCATGAGGGTCTCATTGAACTCTCTCAGCTGCTTCAGGAAGCCTTCGTTGGGGTTGATGGCACGTTTTTTCCTGATTGAGGTCAGAGCCTCCATGATGGTCATGTTCTGGAAGATCATCAGGTAGCAAGCCACCAGGATAGCAGAACGACTGATGCCCATCATAGAAACAACAAGAACCTTTCCTGCAAGTAAAGGGAACAATGATTACCAATACTGAAGAGTTGAGGCAAATACCATTACTCAGCTACACACAAAGTAAATGAAGTATGTTATGTATGTATACAAATTCTACATGAAATAGTCCACAGTATACATCAGTTTTGATGTCTGCAATAGATTAATGTAGTTAATCTAGTTAAACTTGCAATAATGGCCTATGATCAGATGAGGGCAGCAAAACCGTTGACAAAGCAATAACTTATTACATTTTAGGTTTTATATGTTTCAACTTAAGTGTGCTGAATCCCTTTCCATAATGTTTATGAAGAAAAAAGATTTTTTTATGACCAATATATATGACCAATATTTTATTTCATTTATGACCAATCTTTAGTCTTTGTCTTCACACTCTTTAGAGGAAATGTCTATCTATTTATTTACCTAAATGCTCCACTGTATTCACCAGTATATATTTGTGTGTGACTGCCTGCTGGTTTTAGATAAACAGGTCAGGAAGGAAAGGCTTTTAAGAGCTTTTTCTTTTAGAACCAGCAGCATGCTGTGGACAAATTCAAGGTTATAAGTGTGTCACAGCCACGCAGCTTAACTGAAAATCACTGTAAAGTAAAGAGTTTCCTTTCTTCAACACCTATTATTTTAAAACCATTGATTATAAATGCTGTAAACAGAAGTTTGAGTGGGAGGGATTCTATTGTTGATAATGCAGCTTCTGGCTGTATTAATTGCTTCATATCTTATTCTATATCCTAAGACATGTTAAAACTTGCTTTAAAGGCCTTTTTAAACACAATAAGCAATATGCAAACCCCACTCTGTGGTATCTGTGCTACCACAGTGACGATTTCTACAATATTAACTGACAAGTGCAAATATAGCAGATACTATAAATAAAACAAATACATTGATATTATACATTTATGAGCGGCTTACTTAGTCTGGTAAATAGTTTAAGGTGTTGCAATATATATAGATTCATATTTATCAGCGTGAAAAACACTTAACATTTAAAACATTTAAGTGAATATTCTATTCTTAATGTTTATGTAAGTGTTTATGATTTAATGCATAGAAAATATACAGGATGTTATGTTCCAGTGGTAAAATGTTCCACAGATCCATTAGGAATTACACACATGTTTAAACACCCATTTTCAGGCTCATAACAGGCTGACATCCACTTTCATGGCCAGGTTAGGACTGTCCCTTTACTTAATGACAAATGGAGTAGACATGATATCTGAAGTTAATTCAGAGTTGATTTTTTTATTTTATTGCTTTTCTCCATAATTTTAAATATAAGGCCCAGATGAAGGTCATTGCATATCAAACAGGTCATCATCAGGTTGAATAAACCTGATGAAATCTTAGAGAAATAACAAAAAATGTTAGGAGCAGCCAAATTAACAGTCAGATACATTTTTAAAAGCAGTGACTATAATGACTAGTTCAGCAACATCAAAAGGCCTGAAGGAAGATGAGTAAAAATCATACCGATAGTATTATTTCCATGGTTAAGAAAAACAAGTTCACACGATTTAATCATTTTAAGAACACTCTTGGGGAGGTGGATATATCACTTTTAAAGTCTATAATCAGGTGACAGCTTCATGAATGTAAATACAGAGACTTAACAACAATGTAAAACTACTGGTTACACTCAAGAAAAGGAGAGACAGATTAGACCAGAGAAGAGGAGAAACAGTTGAAACCAAGGATAATGTACCAGAATGATGGGAAGAGAGTGGGATAGAGAAGAAGACAACTCGTGATCTAAGGGATACCACATGATTTGGTAGAGGCAGTGTTATGGAATGGGCATGTATGGCTGCCAGTGGAAACAGGCGTCTAGTGTCTACTGACGATGTGACTGCTGTCCATTCCCGAGGCATAATAAAAATAAAACCCAAGAGTTTCTCAGATGACCACATCAGTCACCTGATTGCAACCCAGTAGGACAGCTTTTCAGTTATTATAGCTAAAACGTGATGCAGAGAGACCCACAAACAAGCAGAAGCTGAAGGTTGCTGCAGTAAAGGCCTGGTAGAGCATCTCAATGAAGGAAATGCAACATTTGGTGATTTCAATGGATTTGAGACTTCAGGAAATCACTGACTTTTAGTTTTTACAAGAACTGTTAACCCTCTGAAAAATATATATCCATAACAGTTAACAAAATACATCTTGAAGTAAAATTGGTAGAGGCACTTTAAAATGTTGCATACGGAGGCCAAACTACAAAAACTGTTTCTTTGTCCATCAAATTTTTGGTGTAACTGTATTATTAAGCTGTTGTTTATGAAGTTTTCAGGCAATATTTTAGGGCATGTTAATTAAGAAACACAATCAACAGCACAGTGACTGTGTCAGCCTCTTCCAGGAACACGCATGTTCTCAGAAGCTGTGATGATGAGAAATTACAGATCAGTTGTTTGGAATATTTCATTGTATCACTGTTGACCTTCACTTGGAGATATGTATTATAAATCTGGAAAAGCAAGTGCATTGTAGCTCATGACTGTGGGAACCAGAGACCAGAAAATGCAGCATGGATGAAAACAGACAAAAAAAAAGTCTCAAGGTTTCGCAACTTCCATTTCTAATGTCAGATGAAGAGGATGCCTTCAGGTCAAGAAATGAATAAGACATTCATTATAAAGTGGACATACAGAGCAATGACAATTAGGGCTATAGGCTCACCAGTAAGTAGAGGGATATAAGAATGTAAAAAGCTACTTTTCTTCAACCCTTCTTATTATAAATTTATTGATTATAAATACTTTAAATATGAACTTTTATTTGATTTTGAGTGGTTTTACCCATGGTGATATCACATTCTGGAGTACCCTCTCTGTCAAGTAAGGTTTTACTGATTGAGACATAATTAAAAAATGTCTTGTCCTTACAAAATCTTCAAATGAGGTAAATACAACCTAATTTAAACAACAACACTTTACATATTAAACTATTTCAGTGTTCACAGTTTTCTTTTTTAGCAGTAACAACTTAAAAAGCAATCATTTTCTATATGTCTTTACCAGTCTTTCACATCGGAAATGAAACAATACTGGAAGAGCATATGGGAGATGGATGCAACCCATAACAGCAATGCTCAGTGGTTAGTGGATCTGAGAGCAGACCACAGCAACCTCCCTGAAAAGGGACCAGTAACCATCACAGTGGCAGACATACAAGAAAGGGTCTCCAGTATGAAGAGTTGGACAGCACCAGGCCCCGACATGGTTCACACCTACTGGCTAAAGAAGCTGACTGCACTCCATGAGCTTCTGGCAGCACAAATGAACCAGCTGATCATTGACAAGAGACACCTGGATGGCTAACTGAAGGCCGGACGGTCCTGATCCTCAAGGACCCCCAGATGGGACCGGCCCCATCCCACGACTGGCCTATAACCTGCCTCAGTACCACATGGAAGCTCCTGTTAGGCATCATAGCAGCTAAGATGAACAAGCACATGGATCAATACATGAGCGGGGCACAGAAAGGGATTGGCAAGAATACCAGAGGTGCAAAACAACAGCTACTGGTAGGCCGAGCAGTCAGCTGAGACTGCAAGACTAAGCTGACCAACCTGTGCACTGCCTGGATTGATTACAAGAAGGCCTATGACTCAATGCGTTTTACACCAAATGGATGCATGATCTGATTAGTCGACTAATTGCAAAAATAATCGGTGACTAGTCGACTATGAAAATAATCGTTTGTGGCAGCCCTAATCCAGAGCACCCCACCCAACCCCCACACCTTTCCCGCCTCCATTGCCACCATGTGCCCCCTTTACATTTCAGTCTGGCCCCTCATATATGCCTGTCTAGAACTGGCCAAGGCCTGACCTATACAAGATCAACAGGACCCTAAGAGCCTTCATCAGGAATTCAATGAGGATGTGGCGGACAACACTAGAGGCAATCTTCAAGCCCATAGCACAATTCGCCATCAAGTGTGGAATCTACCAAGGAGGTGTTCTGTCCCCAATGCTCATCTGCATAGGCCTGAACCCCCACAGTAAGATCATCAACAAGACTGGCTATGGATACTGACTACTGAATGGAGCAGTTGTCAGCCACCTCCTGTACATGGATGACATTAAGCTTTATGCCAAGAGTGAATGAGACATCGATTCACTGATCCACACCACCAGGATATACAGCAATGACATCAGAATGTTGTTCGGACTGCAGAAATGTAGTCGGATGATAACAAAGAGAGGGAAGGTAGTCAGAACTGAGGGGATCCAACTACCAGAAGGCAACACTGCAGACATAGAGGAGAGCTACAAGTACCTGGGGATCCTACAGGCAAATAGGAATCGGGCCTGGAAGTCCCGTATTTGACCAGGACTTCCAGGCCAAATACGACCTGGAAGTCCTGGTCAAAATGGGTGATGCCCCCAAGGACGGTGCAGAATGACCAAGCTAAGATCCTGTGGGACTTTGAGATACAGACGGACAAAATGGTGGTGGCTAACCAACTGGACATAGTGGTGGTAGACAAACAGAAGAAGTATATTAAAAGTATATTATATATAAATAGTGTAATAGTATTGTACACATAACATTGCACATTTCAAAGATCTGAGTAAGTATTGCACATTAATAAGTGATTTTTGTACATTCAAAATGAGGTAAAGTAGTGCTGTGTTATTTTAAGTGTTCAGTTGTTTTTTGTTTGCTATCAGTCTGACAATTGCGGGAAAGAAGCAGTTGAAAAACCTTGTTCTGTGATGATGCTGTTGCCTTGTTGTGTCTCAGATTGTACGTAACAATTTTTGTGTCTGAGCAGAGGGTGAGCTGGACGGTGTGTGTCCCTAATAATTCTCTCTCTTTTTGGCAGGGTTGAGGATGAGGTCATTTTCCTCTCTGTAGGAATGAACACTGTCTACCAGAGTCGTGTACCCAGACTTGTCCCACTCCTTGATGAGCCCCATGATGGTGGTGTCGTCAGCATATTTGATGACGATGGAGTTTTCCTTGGTGGAGACATAGTCATAGGTGTACAGGGTGAAGAGCTTGGGGCTGAGACAGCAGCCCTGTGGAGATCCTGTGCTGACTGTGAGCACCTCCTATGCTCACTACTTGTGGTCTGTCTGTCAAAAAGTCCAGAATCCAGTTACGGGTCGGAGTCGGGATGCCAAGGTCTGTCTGCTTCTGTCAGCTTGCCTGGGCGGATGGTGTTGAATGCAGAGCTGTAGTCCAGGAAGAGCATCCTGACATGCGTTCTGTTGCTTTCCAGGTGTTGCAGTGTGTGTTGCAGGGCTATTGCTGTTGTATCATCCACTGATTGATTGGTGATGCAAACATGTGGTTGATGTGTGTGAGAACCAATTTTTCTAGACACTTCATAATGACTGGTGTGAGTGCCACTGGCCTGATTTCATTCAGGGCGAATGTGTCCAGTCTTTTGGGAACTGGTATAATGATGGAGGATTTAAAAAT
>NW_005187895.1:97997-105428 GCF_000239375.1 Pundamilia nyererei
GTGTCTCGGGGGTCTGTGGTTGTTGTGGTTCCCCTGTAGTTTCTGAAAGCTTGAATTCCCTGCCACATGCTGCGTGTGTTGTTGTTCAGGTAGTAGCCTTCAAGTTTTTCTGAGTGGCCCCTCTTTGCTGCGCTGATGGACTTCTGCAGTTCATAGCGGGTGGCTCTCTTATACTCCACCTGCTCTCCTGCCTTGAAGGTCTCCCTCCTCTGCCTGATTTTCTGTTTAATGTCTTCATTAAACCGGGGCTTTTGGTTGGGGACTCTACGCACAGTCCTGTTAAACACTAGTTTATGTAGTCGCTAACGGTCTCTGTGTATTCATGGATGTCGTTAGCTGTTCCTTTGAAGATGCTCCAGTCTGTAGTCTCTAAGCAGCCCTGCAGGATGGCTTTTGTACCATCAGTCCAGGTGTTAATAGTACTAACTGTGACTGGGTTTTGTTGTAGATGGGTTTTAGCCAGATTGCTAGGTGATCAGACTTTCCAAAATTAGGTTTTGGTTCAGCTGAGAAGGTATTTCTGATGTTGCTGTAACAGTGATCCAGTATTTTATTTCCCCTGTTTGGTTACAAACTGATACAGTTTAGGCATGTTTTCCCATAGATTACAGTGATTAAAGTCTCCCAGAACAATTACAGCAGTGTTTGGGTGTTTATTTTCGTGCTTGTTGATCATGTCGTGCAGCTCCTTCAGTGCAGCCTCCTCCTTAGCAGACGGGGGGATGTACACGACACTCACAATGATGCACTGCAGTTTTCTGGACAAATAAAATGGCCTTAACATTAGAGTCAGAAATTCCACATTTTCAGAGTAGGATTTTGAAGTGATCTTACAGTCAGTACACAATGATTGCTTGACGAGGGCGGCCGTTCCTCCACCGCGGATCTTGCCGCTGTCCGTAGTGCTTCGGTCTGCTCTGAAGGCTCGTGTAGCCCTCTGGTGTTATTGCTTTATCAGGTGTCCTCTCCGCCAGCCAGATTTCACAGAAATGGAGCACTCCTGAATTTCTTTTTGAATGGAAATCCGAGCTTGGAGTTCCTCCTTTTTATTTTCCAGAGACTGAAAGTTTGCAAGCAGTATTAGCCTTCCTTTGCTAATCATGCGCCAGAACCTTCAATCAGCCGTTCCCCATCTGCCATGCCTCCACTTCGGATTGTTGTTCTCAGGAGAGTCCCCTGCCGCAGGCCAGCCTAGCATCAGGTCAGCATAGCGTGTTAGCTCTGGGTAGGATTCCAGCAGGTTTAGGTCAACAAGTCCAAAATTAAAGTGCTCTCGCAGTTTTCGCAAGAGAGTAATAAGGAAGAAGAAAGTAAAAAGTAACTTGACTCTGCGATGTTGCCCTCTGAGGAGGGCCATCTTACTCGGAAGATGCTCAAGAGCTGGAGAAGATGTGGTGCGTGAAGGCAACAGTGGTCCCAGTGGTAATCGGAGCACTAGGTGCAGTGACTCCCAAGCTCCAGGAGATCCCAGGAACAACATTAGAGATCTCTGTCCAGAAGAGCACAGTCCTAGGAATAGCTAAGATACTGTGAAAGGCCCCCAAGCTCCCCAGGCCTCTGGTAGAGGACCCAAGCTTGAGGGATAGACCGCCCGCAGGGCTGTGATGGGAATTTTTTTTAAAAAATATATGGCAGCTATGCAAGTTTGCAATTCTGCTAATTTTCTTTTTTCACAATAAGCAAAACATCCCTCTCTACACCATTTGTGCTCCCCAACAGTTTACAATATTGACAACTGCAACTATAGCACAGCATTCATATCATGACTAAATACTGATGTACTCTTATGTGGTGCTCAGTCAATCCATTGAAAAACTATTAAAAATAATTAATTTAATCAGTTTAACAAAATTAAGAAAGAAATGTAAATATTTAATCTTTTTAAAAATTATTATTAGTTTTAATTGATCTGAGCATTATGCTTGTAAACTGCTATAAATAAATACAAAAAACAGTTTGTTAATTAACAGCATCATGTTTTCTTAAATGTTTTGCTTGTTTTGACATTAAATGACTCTTAAATATCTTGACATGGAAGATTATTTGTTCGGGGTCTTTCTTCATCACTACAATGGTCTTCATAACATGAAACCTGGCAGAAGTTAATAAGGGGTAAAATATCTGATATATCTAATATCTAATATTATTTAATTTCCTTGCTCTGTAGGTAGGACAATAAGAAAGATAAAATCATTAATCAGTTAATAAAAATGTCCAAATTTGCTCCACAGTCTCCAGGGTGAAGACAAGATATTATTAAGATGCTCTTGCCATAGTCTTCCAGCAACATTTTAGGCTGTGTTAAGTAAGAAGCACAGTCAACAACACTGTGACTATGCCATTTCCTTCCAGGAATACTCTGTGTTCTCTGTCGGCACAAGAAATTCTTCTCAGAAACTGGGATGTTGAAAAGATCACTGATCAGATGTTTGGGATCTGTTAATGCGTCACTGTTGACCTCCACTCCAGGACAAGTATTGAAAAAGTGCTTTTAGCAAACCTTGGTAAAATAAGTGCATTGTGTATCATGTCTGTGAGCTAAATGATAAAATAAATGAATGATTAAAGGTCCGTGGGAACCAGAGATCACAAAATAAACACTCTATTGATGAAGACAGACACAAAACCACTGCCAAAGTTTCTGTTTCCTACGTCATAAACTGAAGTTCGGAGATAAAAATAATGTTGAGGGTGATGCCTTCAGTTCAAAAGATATATATCATGTGGACAAAAACAGAAAAGCCTATTGGGAAAGAGGCTCAATTTTAAGTAGACACTCAATAGATTTGTGGAAGATCGATAGATTATATATATATTCTTTTCAATTAAATTCTATTTTATTTATATAACAGCGACAGCGACCTCTAGGTGCTTTATATTGTAAAAAACTACAATAATTCAGAGAAAACCACAAGAATCATATGCTCCCCAATGAGAAAACATTTTGGCGACAGTCAGGAGGAAAAACTCCCTTTTAAAAGGAAGAAACCTCCAGCAGAACCAGACTCAGGGAGGGGCACCAGTTAGGAGAAGGAAGGACAAAGACAAGCAGTAAAGCGAGCCATTCTGGTAAACCTTTTAAATTTCTGCTAAACCACTTGGTAGAGGATATTTTGAGCCCCTATGTATTTCTGAAACATTTACAGGAAGTTAACCTTTTTAAGCCATCTCTACAGCTTGGTTTTGATCTGTGGATGCCAATCTAGGTTATTCGCTGAGTTTTTCAGGTAGCTTCCTCACAGGAAGTTAGCAATGACTGAAGAATGCAAGAAATGTAGACTCTCTGTGATGAAAATATCAACGTCAGATATATTTGTTTTGATATGGATTTTATATAAGTGTCAGATGCTTTAGTGAACAGATTTAAGAAACATGATAACTTAAAAAAAAAAAAACTTTTTTAAGGGTCAAATAATTTTCCAAAAATATACTCTGCCAAATGGTTGATTTGTTCCTTTAAAGTAAATTTTCGAGCTGAAGCTAACCCAACTGCAAATGTCTGTTTGCAAAGAAATAAAACCTCTTATGATGATTTAGTGGTGTTTATATCATAAATGTAATTGTATTACATGACATTCTTGCTAAAATACTTTCATAAGTATGAATATACAGTATAATCATTATAATGATAATGATTTATTTATGAGATAAAAAAATCTTATGAACACTTATTTGTGGTCTTAAATCATCAATAAGTGATCATCTTAAACTTGGTGAAAAAAATATGAGACTCTTTAAACATACTCTAAATATGGTCAATAGGGGTTCTTTTTGTTTAACAAATAATAGATGGACTCCAAAACTTTGTATTTTTTCCACTATTCATTCAGGCCTACAGTTGACATATAGGAGATACTGATCTTTCTAGCATGCTGGCGCAAGACCTCAAACCCTATGCTATGTACCCCAACACTGAGCCTGTTTGGATTTATCTTTAACCTATGTATCTCAGAAGGGGTTAGATTGGGCTGTTTATAAGACAGATTGTTCCCTATTGAACAAGAAACAAATATCTCATAAAAGGTTTTCCCCCAAGTTGCCATGCCAGCTTCTAAGGCTGAGCAACCATAATTCTGCTCCCAACCACACATTGTTTCAGAAGGAGTTGTAGCTACCAAGGTCCTCACAACCACTACCACATTTGGGAACAGACATCCGTGACTTCAGTGTGTTACTGCCCTTCTCCAAGGGCTTTGTAAATCCCAGAAATACAATATGTCCTTTGACTTGAATCCACACACAACCAAATACCACCAGAAATAAAGGGGATCTAATTTCATTTCTAATTTCTCTAGTCAATTAATTTTGTCATGATTCAAATCTGGTCAGTTTTGTGAACCATGCAGTTTTTGTTTTATTCTCAGTTCTGTTTGTACTGCTTGGTCTCTTATTTTCCTCTGGAGACAATTTTATGTATGGATGTTCCTATGGATTGCTTGTTTTCTTTGTTGTTATTCTTCTCATTCATGAAAAAATAGAAACAGACTTTCCAACTATGAAAAGGCATCACCCCTGTGGGTTTCCAGTTGTGCTAACATCACCAGTCAGCCTTTTAACATGATTTACTCAGTGTGGTTTTTTGGCAAGAGGCGTGAATAAACAAAAATAATAGAGGGGAGAGATGCATACCAAATTCTCCTCTGTGTATTATTTACTTCTAATTTGTCAATATATCTTACCAGCAGAGTGGATTAGTGTTCAGTGATGTACTCTGAACTCTTCACCACAACAGCAAACACAGATTTCAGAGGAGATCAACCAAATCCTACCTTTGTGCGTCAGCAGAGCATCGTCCAAGAATTCGGCGGTGGGTCTAAAGTGCACCGAGATGTCAGCATCAGGGAAGTCGTCTACTTCAATGCCCATGTACTTAATGTTCATGCCGGCGTAAAATGACTCGTTGGTGTAGACTCCTGTACCGTGAGCTGTGTTCAGGATGTGTGTGATGCCTATTCGCTTCAGACGGGCCTTATTCACTGCAACAGACCTGGGGGGGGGGGATCTGTCTTACTGTGTGTAAAATGACCCATCCAAACTTTCAAGCAAACAGCTTTACTAAAAAGCCTCTGCAGAAAATGACACCGGAGGAACATCACACTCTGGAGAAGAGCAGGGAAATAAACTTTGGAATCAGCCATCTATCACCCCATTCTGGAGCTTTCAACCACATCACACAATATTTATCAGCTACCAAGGTTGTTTCAGTTAACACGGAACATTTATCTGAGCACTTTTTGGATTTTTAATAGACCAAAAAAATGGTTGGATAAATTCACCAATAAAGACAGCTTGATTTACACAAAACCTCTGGAACAAGCTGTCAAGTAGACGAGTTAGGACTGTTTGTGCAGATTACTTGTTTATCGCAGACAGATCAGAAAATGGGATTGATAAAATCAATTAGAAGAGGAAAGTCTGTTTTAAGTGAATGATGAGGTGGAATTTGTCTCATATTTGGAAGGATTTCTCTAGCTATTCATTTCCAGCTATCCACTATAAGATTAAAGAAAGGAAATTATGAGAATTTTTATACATTTTTGAATCTTGTGCCATTGCGTCTGATGGGTACTTGCCATGAAAGCAAGAAAATTTGCAAAACCATTCAAAATCCATAAAAATGTAACAGAACTTTCTGTGAACCCTTACTGAAATCTGAAGTTGAACTGAAGTTCATCTTCCAGCACAGATTTGTCTTCTAAAATATCTGTGCCTATGGTCTGGAACTAAGAATAATTCTCTATGATGACTTGTGGAAAAATAATTTAAACAAAACGAGAATGCACTGACTCACTTTTCGGCAATGAAGATGTTGGGCCACACCTCATCCACGGGATTGATGGGAGCCTCTAGGCGGTCCTGCACCATGGCTCTCTGGATGTCCAGCACACAGGGTGTGTTGTAGGGGCTGCGGTCATCGATCATGTCCCTGACACGGTTGTAGAGATCTTCCACCATCAGCTGCTCAGCGGTTTCCAACATGGACTCTGGGATGGACTCAGACCGCACGCCTCGATGTGGTAACTCTGAGGAGGTAAGATAGTAATAAATATGATGGATTCTTGATTGATTTTGTTGTATTATATTAAAAAATTAATGTAAGAAGTCTGTGTGACACAGAAGACAGGATGAGGAGGTTGCGAGATGAACATCTTCAGGTATGCTACAGAACAAATCCAAGTATTTAGGATCAAAGATTTTGAGTGTAAAATTACTCCAACTGTTATGTTTGGTAATTTGTTTTGCATCTTCCTTGATTGTCTATGTTGCTACTTCTGACCTTATTTTGGTAATTTGCCTTTGGTTGTTTTATTTCCTGCAGTTTAGTTCTCTTTACTTTCTTTTATATTTCTGCTCTGCTGCATGTGATTTCTCTGATGGTTTCTTGTCCTACGTGTTTCCCCCATGCCCCTGTTGGCTGCTCTTATTTCTTAGATTCATGTTTAGTTTGGAGTATTTGAACCTTCCTGGAATTTATCCTTTTATGGTTTATTGTGAAGATGAATCAGCTTAGGATTAAGAAGCTTTTGTTCAGAGCTCCTGCGTTTAGCCCCACTCCCCTGTGAAATCATAACAGCTATGCCACTCCTAAAGGACATACAGGGGTTTAATGTGTGCGCAGCTTCAAAAGAAGCATGCCATTAATGCAGAAACAGGTCACTGCAGCTGTCCTCATCAGCGGTCATCTTCCTCCCTGCAGATGAAACCCGTTTTGATCATTAGGCTGTCTTTAATGCAGTCCAACTTAAGAGGAGAAATTTGATGAAGCCACGAATCTGTGATGCGTCACATTAAGCTAATTTCCTCATTCCAGTGGATGGCATCTCCATGTAACAAGATGAAGGAGCAAAACGTGGATTGGCTGTGATTGAAGACTGTTGAGCCACATTAGTCTTCATTGCTTGACACACTGCATATGAATGAGGAGTGAAGAGAGACAGAGTCTGACCCCTGCGCAGTGCTCATCTGCCCTCGGATGACTTTTGAAAGTTCAGTACGGCTGGACAAAGAACAGAGAAATTCATCTGATTGTGGTTTATTATTAATCAGTTAGAATCCCCCCAGAGCTTTGCAAATACAAATCAAATTTCAGATTAAGGCTGGTGAGGAATCATGATATAAAAGCTGATTTTATTTTATTTATTTATTTAGCCTGTAAACAGGCATCTGATGTCTGCTCTGTACTTTTCATCAGTAGTTTATGATATATTTATATTTTTTGCCATTTTTGTTTATTTGTTATTAAGTGAAGGAAGCTTCTGTGTGAATTCACTTCAATTCAATTCAATTTTATTTATATAGCGCCAAAGCACAACAAAAGTCGCCTCAAGGTGCTAGATAGAGAGAAAAACCCAACAATCATATGACCCCCTATGAGCAAGCACTTTGGCAACAGTGGGAAGGAAAAACTCCCTTTTAACAGGAAGAAACCTC
>NW_005187895.1:115572-121240 GCF_000239375.1 Pundamilia nyererei
ATTAGATAGATATGATACAAACCACTGCAGTGCAGTACCTGTAATACCTACAGCATGTTCTAATCGCTCTAATAGGATATTATGGTCGACAGTATCGAACGCTGCACTAAGGTCTAGCAGGACAAGCACAGAGATGAGTCCACTGTCAGAGGCCATAAGAAGATCATTTGTAACTAAAGCTGTTTCTGTGCTGTGATGAGCTCTGAAACCTGACTGAAACTCTTCAAATAAGCCATTCCTCTGCAGATGATCATTATTCTGCTGCGGATTAAATTTTGGATTAAGTCTGATTATCCTGTTGGTCTTCTCTTTTTAAAAATAAATATCTGCACATCTGGATTCATTGGCCAGGTGTTTTACTCATTCCAAGTGCATATAAAATCCACCCAGAAGCTCTGATATTTCTCTCCTTGAGGGCTTTGTTAGGCCTGTTTAATTTATAAGTAAGTCTGATCTGGAGATCAGACTTACACATCATGCTGAAGCAAGGCAGCAGAAGTTTTCTAAGAAAATGTGATTAACAGCAGCTTGTTTAGAATCTCAATAAAATATGTAAAGGGCAGCTTGAGCCTCTTTCCTGTGTCGTCTCACCCTCGTTGATGATCTTCTTGGCAGCGATGGCTGATGAGAGGTGGATGGGCTCCATGAAGATGCTCTCAGCGTCAGACCCAGAAATCATGGAAAACCTGGACTCTGAGGTCATGGAGAAACTGGGAGGCACAGACAGAGAGGTTATTATTCATGAGCGCTGCGTGACTGAAAATAAGAGCCTAATGCGTCAGCTTGCACTGAAATGTTGATTGTGTTAAATGTAGTTAATGCATGAGTTTACAAAATGAGGCTGAGGCACCCTTCTGACTTTTGAATTCTTTGATGTCATTTCTGAATGAGAAAAGGTTCACTTGGTTTATTTAATCTAAATGGCTTTATAAAGTGTTCTCAGTCTGATCAAGAGCAACTTTTGTATTTTAAGGTTATGCTGAACTAAATAACTAAATGTATTTTCTGGAATCTAAAGAATGTGATAGAAATATGTTAGCTGAGACAAGAAAAGAGCTCCAGTTCACCCATCAAGGTTGCAGAACAGTGACACCATCTTCAACATCTATTATTCACAGCCATGATCAGAAGCTCACATAGACTTATGAATGTGGTGGTGATTTTGATATTTTAATTGTTTATTTTAACTATTGTACAGCATACATATTTATGACTTTAAAATTCGGGTGCAGAAGTTTGAATTTATGTATTATTTATTTATTTCTGTAATCTACATAGTCAAAAGTATATAAACAGACATTTACATCTTTTAATGTAGAGCTAAAGATTTTGCATTGTCTTTTTACTTTACAAGGCCAAGGCCCATTAACCTCATTGATTAGCCTCTGCTGCTGGGTTTATCTTTGCCAGCATGAAACTTTTAAGATTGGGCTTAAAACTTTCCATTTTGACAAAGCTTATAAATGTAGTTAGGGCTGAAGACTAGTCGAATATACAGTAAGAATTATGGCAGAGGCTTTTTACCCTGTGTGGATAAGAGAAAATCCAAAATAAACTGAAACTAGTCCACCCAGTTCTTGTTTTTGAATTCTTGCACATTTCATTTACACCAAAATGTATAAAAACTAAAAAAGGATAAAGGATATAAGCGTTGTGTAATTCCATTACAGTCCCATAAGAGCTAAGCAGGAGCTTGGAAACCAGACCTCTAGAGGAATGTGAGACACTTCAAAGAGGAGCTTTATTTTAACTGCAGGTGGATTGAGCTAAAGTGATGAACAAGGAGTTGGAGGCGAGGTATACAGAGGACCTTCCTGCTGCAAATGTCAGAAGTACATTTACTTTAAAATACAATCAAAACAAAAACTGAAATCAGACATGAAAATTTGGTTTGACTTTCACAAGTTTTAAATCTACTGCAGCATTCATGAGAGATGTTCTATGTAGCACCACCTTCCCTGTAAAAACTGTAGTTTACAACTGATTTTACACCCTCACACTGGGGGTATAACAGCTGTCCAAACCACAGTTATTCACTGAAACCACAGCTGCGTTCATACTTTGTTTTTTCTTTACAGAGGATGAAAAAACACAAGTTTCATCACTTATGAACAAAAAATAAACTCTACTATTCTGATTTATTTCTCATTTGCTTTTCAGTTTAATCGGGGCTCCACATATCACAGCACAAGAAGGTGGAATTAAAATACAGTACTGCCAAATCTTCATTTCACTTTGTGGTCTCAGTTTTATAGTATTTTTTTTAGCGGGATTCAATGTGAAACAGAAGGTTTTTCACATCAAAGTGGGCTTAACGTCCTTAATTTTCATGCACAAATTACATTAAATAATTTAAGGCTTCTAATAAAGCAGGCACACATATTTTATTGTATATGTAACTTCTTCAATTTAAGCCATTAACCATGGCTCCAAGCTGTTTGCACGAGAAGGAAACACGCATTAAAAAGAGATTTGTAAAACAGGAAACAAGCTAAATATGGCATATATATTTATAGCTCTTATTTTTTCATGTGTAATGAATTACTTAAGACATCTTTGGACCATGATGAGAATCTCCCGTTCCACCACATCTCAAAAGTGCTCTGTTGGATCGAGATCTGAATGTCATGGCAGAAATCAGTGTCATCAGACCAGGCAACATTTTTCCAGTCCTCTGTGGTTCACAGTGTGGTCTTCTGCTGCTGTAGTCGATCTGCTTCAAGGTTCGACATGTTGTGCATTCAGAAATTCTCCTCCACATATCTTGGTGGTAACAAGTGGTTATCTAAGCTATGGTTGCTTTCCTATCAGCTCAAAGCAGTTTGATCATTCTCTTCGGACTTCTGACATCAATAAGGCATTTTTGCTCTGTCTGAAAAACCCCTGAGATAGTTATGTAGAAAAATCCCAGTAAATCAGCAGTGCTATTTTCAAAATCACTTAATTCCTCTCCTCCCTCATGCTCATTCTGATGCTCAGTTTGAAGTTCAGCATGTCGTCTTGAGCGTGGCTGCACGGAGTTACACTTGTGGGATTGGCTGATCAGATATTTGCGTTAATAAACAAATCTGCAGGTCACATTAGACAGCCGCTCCTCTCTGAGGAGAAAAGGGAATTTTTCCTTCCCACAGTCACCAATGATTGCTAGGGGTTCATATGATTGTTGGGGTTTTCTCTCTATGTATTATTGTAGTTCACCTTACAGTGACTTGAAGCAACTGTTGTTGTGATTTGGTGCTGTATAAATATAATGGAATGGAATTGAATTAAACGGGTGTACCTAATAATGTGTCAAAGAAGTGTAAATGCATTTAAATGGGGTAAAGCGAACATTTTACTGGGAAACTGCACAGTAATAGTTTTGCAGTGATACAAAACCTGTGAAAATGGAAGATTTGATTTAAATTTTGAACACTGAAGCAGGAATTGTGCAGTGTTTTCATATTTGACAGAATCTGTTAATTTCCCAGTCAGTAAACCTGAGTCTGGTGTTCTGTGTTTAAAACTTGGCTCTTACTTTGGGGAGGGACAGCGAAGGTAATGAGATTGGATTCCACGGACGCTCTTCTCCTCCTCTTCTTCCTTTCCATCAGGTACCATCTGATCACCTCGCTCTCCATGTTCATTGGCCGACGCCATGGCAACCAATATGCCTCCTTCCCTTGCTTCTGATGAACCTGGATCCCTACTGACAGAAGAAAATAAAAAATTGTGCTGTTTTTCTCTTTAGAGACATCAACAAAATAAAAGCATACTTCATCCTCACTGACTCTCAACTTTTTTCCTGTAACTTGTTCGATGTTTTTACTATTTTATAGATCAATTTAAATAAATGAATAACACGTACATGAGTACTCTCTAAAACGTCTTGACAAAAGTGTGACATCAGACATTTAATATGATGCTAAGTCTATATTTTTGTCAACAGTTCAGCTTTGTCATCTGAGTTAATGCCAAAGTTTAATGGACAAAAACAAAACAAAACAGAAACATGATTTTTTTAAAAGATCAAAATTTGTAACTTATTTTCTTAATAAATTTCAACTTTAATTAACATTAAATTAGACTATATTTGGTCAAAGTTAAGCTAAATTATTATAAAGATATTGTTCTATCACAATAATTTGATTGCACGTAAAATATCACAAAAAGGACAAAAAAATTATTTGCACTGTACTAAAGTGACTGTACTAATGAAGTTGCATGAATTTGTGAGCAGTATTTCACTGTTTAATAATCTTTAACTTAAGTTTATTGATGGACAAAACAACAGCACAAAGAAAAGGACACTGAAAATAAATATTTCCTCAATCATGCACTATAAAAAATATGACCTGTCATGTTTATTTTAATTAAACCGTATCGCAGATTTAAACTACAGAAGTAGACCCACAGTCCTTTAGGAACAGACACATTTTAATTCCAGGTCTACAAAAAACAAACACACACAAAAAAACCCAGAACATGAAATTCAGAAAGCCGTGTTAGTTCCAGTTCTCGAATAGTTGATGGACATATGCATATTTGGTGCTGCTGTCCCTCATTCTCACTGCTTGCGTGTCTGGATGCGGTTGAATCTGGGAGCACCAGTTTACAGGAGTCTTCAGGCCTGGCAGGTGTGCCCTGCAAGGTGGCTGGCCACACCTGAGGAAATGACCACACACACACCTGCAGCTGATCAAGGCTCGTCAGAGGAGCTACTTAGGAGTGTTGCGGTGCTCTCTCCGACGCTGGATTGTTGTGTGACTACCCATCAGTGTTTTCAACATATTAGTGAGTGTAAGCCAGCCACAGTTGGAACGTGTCTAAAGTCTGCCTCTGTTATTTCTCACGGGGAACGTGGAAACGAGAGGGCAGCAAGCACGGGGTGCGTGGACACTTGGAAGTGAGGACACAGAGCACAGACACTGGGAGGAAGACACGGCACGGGAGTCTGGGGTGCACAGGGATTTATTTTTGTGTGATTATTTACTTCACTGTAAATAAATGTATTGATTTCATTGAAGAGTCCTGCATTTGTGGTCCCATTTTTCCACGTTCCCACAGTTTGCCAGCGCTAACCATGACAGTTTTGATGTGTTAACTAATTATAGAGAAAAGTAAAAAATCACAGTGGTCATTATGTGTTCAGACACACTCCTCTCCCCTACATTAGCTACATGAAGTTATATCTACAAATCGGTATCTGTGCAGTTATTGGCAGTATTGACAATATTGGATCAACATCAAAATATACAGCATTGCACAGTACTACTCTAAATGATACTTGGTTTTAATACTTGCATAAACACTGACTGGCTCTAAGTGGAATTGATGGTATTAAACAGAAAAGGAAAACTCAGATTTCTAATTGCCCTGCTCTCATTAAGCTCAACATATGTAGCTTGAGTTTATGTCAGTGACAGTGATTAATAATCAGCCTGAGGGGAGGTCAGATTAAGATTTAAGAAGTCTGATTCTTTCTTCTTGTTTTTCTCTCAGCTGTGATTACAGCTGAAATAAGTCAAAACACCAAATATTCTTTCAGTTATATTGATCGACAGTCAGTAAGGGTCAACAACAGGCAGCCATGACTAAGATACTAAGCAATCAGACAGAGCCTCATGTTGCTATAAGTGTGTGTGTGTGTGTGTGTGTGTGTGTGTGTGTGTGTGTGTGTGTGTGTGTG
>NW_005187895.1:121260-134816 GCF_000239375.1 Pundamilia nyererei
GTGTGTGTGTGTGTGTGTGTGTGTGTGTGTGTGTGTGTGTGTGTGTGTGTGTGTGTGTGTGTGTGTGAGAGCTGAGGCCTTCCAGCAAGTCTATTTTTAAGGCGGTGACAGCTGCCTCAGCCTGCAGGCCTCACAGCAGTGCTGAGACCTAACAGCTCTGAGCCTTAAACAGCAGCAGAGGAAGAGCTGCTCTCAGATCAGATCAGATGTGTGAAAATTCAGAAATAATAAACAGGACTTCAGCTGCATAGAAAACATCTCCTACCTGTGTCAGTGTGTGTGTCTGAGAGCGAGTGTGTTTTCCTACCTCTGTCTGAAAGGTGCTCCTCTGAAGCCGACTCCGACCGCTCTGACACAGCCTCCTAAAGTTAGACCCTCTCACCTCCCCCCACCCTGGACCGCCTGGCCAGTGGAGGCCCTGACACCTGACACCAGAGCTGTGGAGTAACTGAGTACTCTTACTCGAGTACAGTTCAGTTAACCTTTACTTAAACAGGCCTCATTAAAAGACACAACCAAACCGAGATGGAGAGACACACACTGATAAAAATGCTAATTAAATGCAAATTAAGGAAATGTTTATTGAATAACATGCATTGCAGGAGGATTCAGCTTTCTCTAATTTCACTGAGATTTACATCCACAACATGATTATGTCTCCTTCCCTCCTACTACCTTTCCTCCCTTGTCTTTTTTCACATACTTCTTCTTCTTTCTTCCTTGATTCCTTTGGTTTCTTTTCTCAGTCCTTTTCTCTCCTCTTCTTTTCCACCTTTGTTTCTTTACTTCCTGTTCATTTCCTCCTACCTTTTAAACGGATCTGCCTCCCACTGCCTTTCTTCCTGCATTTCCTTCCTTTTCTTTAGTTTATTCCCTACCAACAAAAATTTGGTTGGGGTATTGTCGTGGTAATTTCATCTATCTCGGTCTATTACTTCTGCATTACATTTAAAATTTGGTGTTCTTAATACCTAGCAATGTTGATTCTTGTAAAAATAAGGAGATAAGGTCAGCAAGCCCACTTTCATATTAAATCCTTCTTAAAAACACATTTTTATAGGTGAATTGTATGAGAGTTACTTCTATCTATCTACCTTTTCTGTGAAAAGATAGGTTACATCTGATAAGCGTATGTCTTATATGTAACAAAGTTACATTGTTGCATTAGAAAACTTTATCGCATTTATGTTGTAGATACATTGTACAGTACATTGTATTCATTTTCTTTAAAGTTACAATGTTGTTACATCATCAGCAATGCTGCAAGCTTATCAAATAATGACCAAAAACATCATGAAATGTGTTTGGAGGTCAGTTTCTTTTTAATTTATTCATGACGTTTTTTTTCTTCAGAGCTTTCCTTTTATTGAGTCCTTTTCTTTCTCTCCTTTACACTTTTGTAAAGTTTCTTTCTTTGCCCTTTCTCTCTACTCCTCTGTTGCCCTCCCCTTTTCTTCACTTAGTGTTTTTTCCTGTATTCTGGTTTCAGACAGCAGGTAAACTCTCTGCGTTATAGTCACTCGGCATAATAACACGTTGGCTTTGAAACACAGGAAACAAAGCTTCTAAAAGAAAGGAAAAGTAAGAAATAAAAACTCCACACTGATGTATCACTGGACTTCAGCAAACAACTGATAAGTGCCTTCCTGTCCTTTCAGTGCACAGAACTATTTTTATTTTTGCTTTTGTAACACGACCTCCCGTAGAAAGCTGATTTTCTCAGTCAATGGTAGGAACTACAGTCTCCCAACTGTGTTTGTGTGTGTCTGTGTTTATCTGCAGTCAGCTGACAATCATCTGGACTATTTATAGTCTGAGAATGCAGCTAATTTAAGTCACACACACTCACACACACACTGATATTATGAGCTCATTATTTCAAGTTTAAAGGCTCACAAAATGAATTCCAATTACTGGATGTTTCAGCAGATCAAACTGAATTTAAACTCCTCTTTTCCCATGAGAGTCTATTTCCACTTCACGTGATGTGTTTCAACTTAGTCTCATTAGATTAATAAGATACACGAGTCTTCCTGCATGCATGTAGAGCTAATTATGGAAAGACTTTATTTACTGTAACTGCTGAATAAAAAGCAGGAAAAGCTCTTGGATAAAATATTATAATAATCACAATTTCAGAGTCTGCCTGTGGTGATTTCTAATCCAGCTGTTTTAAGCAGGAACATTGACATTAATACGATGATATTTTTCTGCTTCTGCAGATCAACTCTTTATCATTTGCTACAAAATTAATGATTTTGCAGACATTGATCTTCACACCACACCGTCCAGTCCATTACAGGGGTGACATACACAAAGACAGAAAACCTACGGCCAGTTCAGGGCCTTTTTTTCTGCCTGTGTCCTTAAAATCAGTCTTGAAGGAAACCCTAAATGAAGCTATAGGATAGAGGAGGATTGGCAGAGGAGCTGTGACTGAGAACACATAAGTGTTTTTAACCCTCTGTGTATAAAGTGGTGTGAGATACAGCTCTGCTGTAGTATGGCAGGAAGGGACAAAGCTGCTATATAAGATGATAAACTGTGAGGTTGAGCCCCCTCTTTACTGTCATGCTCTTATTTTGAAAATGTTCGTCCCTTTATAATTGAGTCAGTATAAAAGAGCCTTTCCTGGGTTGACTTTTCCTGTTTCTTCTTTTCTTGGTTTCACCATTTTTCCCTTTTTTTTAAAAAAAAACAACAACTTTGCTTTGCTTTCTTTGTTTTCCCTCTTTTGTAAGGTTTTCACCCATGTCCAAGTGTTTCTATAGTCCCAACTCCCCACCTGTCCTCCTGACTGTTTACCCTTCTGTGGATACCTGGATTGCAATTTTATTTATTTATTCAGTAAAAACAAACCTTTCTATTAGCATGTTTTGTGTTTAACTCCTCTCTCCCATCAACGCCTCATAACACGAAAGAGAAAAGAAAAAAAAAAAGCTAAAATTTCATAATAGCCTGAGGTGTTCGGCTGGGAATGATGATTACGGCGTCTCTTTGTAACCATGGTTACTCACTCTTGCATACTTGTGTGCACAGTTTAACAGAAGGAACAGAGACACTGCTGTTAACACTGACATTACTCTGAGCAGCAGGCATGATTTTATGGTGACAGTGTGACAGACATGGACATTTCTCACTGGCCTATGAAGTTTCCTTTAATAACTTTGTTGTGAGTAATGAATTTATTTTTCAATTAGGCCTAAGTGAGAAATTGGACACTGGAGAAGTGTGTGAATGTCTGGCTCGGTGAGCCACAGTGAGATTACAGTGGGTCCGAATTCACCCTCCTAAGTTTGTATCTGAGGCAATGTCCATGTCTGCTGTAGCAGCAACAGAAGATAACACATCCTCTGCCTCCTCTTGCCTGGGCCTTGTATATTTCTTTTTCTTCTTCTTTTTTTTTCTTTACAAAAAGCTTCTGATATATAGTTGAAGTGCTTGATCTAGTTAGTCACCACAGCTGCTGAGACACAACGCTTACAGCTTACATAGCAATGCTATGTTGGATCTGCTGAAAGGATGCTGATTAAGAGGCTAAATAGAAGAAAGCCCATGCAATGTTCAAACTGCAAAAAACCATGGGTTACATCTCAGATGCTACAGACCTCATAATAAGAAAAACGACCAAGTATGACTTGTTTGAAAGGATTTCCCGGCATAAGCCTCTTCTCGCTAAAAAGAACATGGCAGGTTGAATACTTGAATACTTATAGAATAATATCCTTTGAACATATAAGCCCAAAGTGGAGCTGTCACTGAGCTGACCATGAACTCCTCTGTATACCAACGTATTCTAGAGTCAAATGTGAGGACTTCTGTCTAACAGCTAAAGCTTGGACCAAACTGGATGCCAAGCACAGCAGAAAATGTACAACAGAATGGCTGAAAAAGAAAAAGATAGAGGCCCAGTCAAAGTCCAAATGTCAACCTGATTGAAATGCTGCCGAGGGACTTTAAGAGGGCTGTGCATAAATGAGTGCATACACACCTCTATGAAGCAAGAAGAGAGGGTCTAAATTCCCCCATAACCATGTGAGAGACTGATAAAGTGGAACATTGAATGATGAATTCAGTTTGTTGCAGTTAAAGGGGGTTCCACGAGCTACTGAATCATAGAGCGTTTGCCACAGGACTGCAAAGAAATCTTTCTTTTTCACATGACTGTGACAATATAAACAGGTCCAGGAATACTGTCATGTTGAGATCATTAAATGCCTGCTTTAAAAAACAAACAAACAAAAAACAGTGGGTAAATGATGGAACTGTTCCAATCAGCATATTTAATAAAAACAACAACAACAACAACAAGGAAGGCTCCTTAAGTAGAACACCTACTTCACTTCTTAACTCCTGGTGTCTGATTGTATCTCTGGTGGAAGGGACTGTGACCTACCAAAGAACCATGTGCTCAGACTGAGGAATGAAAATGGAGCATCCAGGGAAAACTTGAGCAGTCAGTGGACTTTCACACATGACACATTTGACTCTCACAAAAACCACTGTTTTTCTCTTAATTTCACATTATTTATTTTCTACTTTTTCATTTTTAGCTTCTTTTGGTGTTTGGTTCTTTTGGCCTGTTACAAAATAAAACTTACGATAAGCCCAGTTCCGCCTAAAGTAAGGCTAGCTCTTTATTCTAGGCATTTATAAATGATATATTGACAGTTCATTAATATTTAGTAACCATTTATCTATCTTCAATAAGTTGTTGATCATCACAAGGACAAGAAGATATAACTCGCATAGGAGGCAGGACAGAACCAAATCCAGTTATGCTGACAGGTAACTGCAATTTGGACACATTAGTGAGAAACATGAGAGGAAATAAACAAGAAGGATTATTCTTGGAGCAATCACGAATCACTCCGTTTTATCAACCATCTCAAACAGTTTTGATTTAAAGGTGTGTGCATTAAGAATGATGAAGCCCACACACTTTTAGAAGCTTTTAAACTCTTTATTTTATTGAAGAGTAATCGAAAGTGCTTTTGTCTAGACACAATAAAAGGTGAAACTGTAACTAACACTGAGTAGGTTTTGTACATGCTCCACACAGCACACATGTGCAGACACTAGGTGTTCACCCATCAGCCATTTATGCTCATATTAAAAGATTTCCAGGAGTGTAGGAGTGGCACGTTGGCTGCTTGAGAGTTCAACACGACAGAGGAATAGCAAACAAATAGTACTCTGTGAGAAAAGGCACGTACAGGCACAAGAAGAGGTAACAGCACGACGTCTAACTGCAACATCCACAAGAAAAAAAACCCACGGTGACGGCACACTTCTCAGTGTCAGAGCTAACAGGGCAGCGGTGTGCCATGGTCCCTGTGCCTCCCCGGCCAGCCCAGTGTGGCCACAAGTGCTTGTTGTTTTACTGTCTCTCTGCTCCCCTTGCCTTGCTCTCTCTCTCTCTCCTACCTGTCTGCCTGGGTGGAGCTCGGATTGGGCTCACGCCCTTGGCCCACGCACCTGCAGCTGATCTCCGGTGATCTCCTGGCACTGCACTGTCAAGATATCATCATCGTGTTGGAAAAAGACTTTTTAATGGAATTAACCAGCAAACACATGTAAAACTCTCTGGTAACCATGGCAACAGGATAGGAACTCATTGCTTTCCACTGCTAAAGTATGATTTTGTGGTCATTTCATGTATTTCTGTGTCCTGAAACAGCTAGTGGGACAACAATGGCAGCCATTTCGACAATAACAAGGTAGAAATTATTAGTAAGCTACAGAACCCACCTCAACACAGTGGTTACAGCATTTCTCTGAGGCTTAAGGAATCAAAAATCACCTAGTGTATCCAGCTGGTAAAATGCTACTGGCTTTTCTTTGGTGGCATGTTTGGCACTCTGATGCTGGAAACGTTTTAAGAGATTCTAAAACAGCCAAATGATTTCATGATATTGTTGGGCTTGAATGTCAGGATGCTGACTGGTCAAATCCTTCTCAGGGTGTCTAGGATATAAATTGTGGAAGAGTTTGGACATTCAGAATTAAGACTGATACATCAAGAGGCCTTATGTCTTAGACACACTACAGGTATTGTTCATCCCATTGGTCTGAAGAATAGGGCTAGAACAGCTTTCTAATTTTAGCTGTCATTACAATCTGGAAATAGAGTAAGATCACCTGGCACCAAAGATCAGCCAGCAGCAGATGGACAGATTGGATTTGCTCTTAAAAATATCCTTCTTTTTCAACCAACTCTTTGTATTTAACCCCTGACGAGTCCTCAGACTCTTTGAATTCCTTGACCTAAATACAAAATGTAATACTGCAATTTAAATGCATGCACTGGTTCTCTTTGATTTCCAAAATATGTCACTTCGATCCAAGAAAATAAAGAACACACTACCTGAGGGTGGTCTTTCATCATTTCAAAAAATATATATAACACTTTTTGTAATAGTGTTATTTTTTAATCCTGACTAAAACCATCTGTTATGAAAATATATACTATTGTGTAATAGACCAGAGGGGGAGGGCTTTACCTTATTAAATATTCTCTGGAAACTAAAGAGATGTGGCCAGAGGTAGAAGTTTGTTAATCCCGTGAGGTCTCAGTGATTATACTGATGCTTATCGATTACAAAGTCATTTTGTTATTATCCCAATTCCCAAACGTTACAGCAATCAGAATGCCTTTTGCTTCTCTCCAAAATATAGGGTCCTGACTGAGACCTCATAAAGTTAAACATACTGAGTACAATGAAAAGAAATTCACAGTTTCTGTCTTCCTGAGGGAGTGGAGTTACTTTTCCTTGATTCCTTATATTTCTGGAATAAATCTCAAAATAAATCTTTTGGGACTCTGGACTGAAAATGTAACAGGTTCCTCCTCTGAAGAGAAACAGGTGTTCTCATCTGCCAAGTCCGGCTTCTTGGCAGCAGCCAGCTTCATGTCGTACCAGGAGTGTGAGTTTAACTCCGGAGCCAAGCCTTTCCGTCACCCACACACACACACACACACACACACACACACACACACACACACACACACACACACACACACACACACATATATATATATATATAATTTTTTTTTGTTTTTTTATTCCTCCCCAGTCTGGGACACCCACTGAAATGTGCCAGACTCACATTCTGAAAGTGATGCAGAGTGTGATGCAAATATTCCCCTACAAGGCCGGGACATGTAAGTACTACACAATGGAATAAGTTGATATCCTGGACATGAAGATTGCCATATTTACAGCTTTGTAACATATATGTGTAATATGCACCAGATGTTGCTTTAATGACACTGAAAGAGAAAACAGTGGGATGAAAGTTAAACAATCCCCGTAAATCAAACACCCTTCAACATCAGATTGCACTTTTTCCTGAGAAGACATACAACCCTGAATGAGAAGCTTTGGGGAAAAGCAGCGAGTGGTAAAGTGACATTTATATTATTTTATTTACAGTTACGCTTCCTCAAGTTTGATGAACTCCATTACCCATAAATAGAGCTCAGTGTTAATCTCATCAGGAAATCCAGCTTTTGTGGATGACGTGCTTGCTTGTATTAATTTAGTCTTGATTTTTTTTCCTCTTAACTATTGATTTCTTTGATTTTAGCTCTAGCATAGTGCATGTGAAGCTTAAAATTTAGCCAAGTGTCTTTGAAATGATCAGTTTCAATACTGTGAGGGCCCAAATGTTGGTCATCGAAACATAATGTTCTTTATTGCATCAGTATTGTTGGTCCATAGTCTTTTAAATGGTTTCCAATACTAGATCAGGATGTTAGCAAGCTAAAAAAAAGGCTCTTTGAGCTTGCAGATTTACTTCCTGTTGTTAAGTCAACCAGGTGCTCTTCTTCTTTGAAGCTTGAATAGTGTGGAACAGAACAGTATCACTTTCCAGTCAAACCAGCAGGTTACAGGAGATTTTACTTTGCATATTTTAAAAGTCTCTGCGTTAGACGCATTTTCTCAAAGTTTATGGATCTCCTTCCTGTGACTCAGCCACTGTTGTCAACAGCAACAGGCAGCAGAGGGACAGCCGCCTCACTCTTCTCAGAGTTGCCACCATCATTCTTCCTAGTTTGGTGGTTGGTTGTCTTCTTTTTCTCCTCCTTCTTTGCAGTATCTAAATTAGCCCTTGGGAGAGGTGGGAACTCCCTGCAGTATGGCGGCGGCAAGCATGGCACTAGATGCACCTCACCACTTTCATTTAAGAGCTGGACACAGGTGTAGAAGTCCTGCGGTGAGGGGCTGGTGCTGAAAGTGAGGTCTGGAGTGGGGATGGTGTTGGAAAGGCTGGGATGTTCCATCATGTAGTCCGTCCGGGGCAGTGATACGATCTCTGGCATCGGCCACGGGGAAGGAATACTCAGAGGTGGGGTGAAGGCTTCATTGGGTAAAGAGCAGTAAGGTGGCACATTCTGCATGTACGAGTTTGGGTTTAGAGCTGTGAGCTGATGCCGGGTGGACACTTCTAAGGACGCCGGGTTGCAGGGAACTATTAAGGTCTCCCTCTCTGATTCCGAAGGGTTGTGTGCGTCGCTGCTGTGCTTCGGTGTGGTGAGATAGATGTCATCAGTGCTGACGTGGTCCCAGACTTCCTCAGAGTAGCTTGGAGGCCTGTAGCTGTGGAAGTTACTGAAGTGGCGGTTGATTTCGTCCAAGTTCCCCTTCTGAGGATGGAGGTGGGGATGGGAGGAATAAATAAATAAAGAAAAAAATAATGAACCAATGAGAAATTAAGATGTAGAAGAAAATGGGAAAAGAAGAAGAATGATAAAGGAAATAATAGTAAGGCAAATTAAGAAATTAAGAGGAAGAGGATCAGGAAAGCAAAAGCATGAGAAATGAAAATTAAGAAAAGAGATGAGGAAAAATAGAATCAAAATGTAAATGGGAAATGAGGAAAGTGATAGAAAAAAGAAAAAGAACATGAGGGCAATTTTCAGTGAAAACAGCAAAAGAAGGAGAAACATGAGGATACAATAAGAAAAAGAGGGGGAGGGGAGATAAAAGCAACAAATGGAGAGAAGGCAATAAAGGAGCAGAAGTACAAGGTCAGGACAAATGGCTAAAACACGACCCTGAAAGGAGGGATGCATGCACGCATTTTACCTTCAGGAGCAATGGGTCAATCCCGATGATCCGTGGCTTTGGAATGGGTGGCAGGAAGTACTCTTTTATTCTGAAGGTGAATGTAGACAGAGAGGAGGTTTGAACATGTCAGTACGCAAACAAAAACAACACATTCATCCTCCCACGCTGTAACAGTGTGACCCTGAGAAGAGACAAAACCTATCGCCGTTCGCTCATTTTGTCCACACTGAGGAGTGAAGCTAATCTTTATTTTTCACAGTGTGTTTCTGTGGAGCCTCTGAAAAGTTCCCATGGAAAATATTATTCTGAACCAGTTTCTGCTTTAAATAGGAACTGTTGGTGTGTATTATGGGGCAATGCAGATATGATAAATTATAGGGAAGAGAAGCTCAAACACATGCCAAAATAGCCAAAATATCCTGATCACCTCCTGGTGGCTGTATGTAGTATAGCTCATAAGCCACACCCCCTCTATTTTGTGACTACACAGTCTACACTGTAGACTCTTTTGGAAGTTTGGTGGTCTGAAGCATTCAGGTGTATGTTAACACAATGCCAAGGAGGAAAGACATGGGCAATGACCTCGGTGATGCATTTGTTGTGGCCCATTAACCTGAAAATTTTTTAGACCATTTTCAAGCTATGTCCATAATTTCTCTTGTGAAAAGGATTATTCAAAAAAGACTGATCAACAAGCTGGTTTGAAGGGGTTGCCAAGAGAAAACAACTTCTCTCTAAAAAGAACATTGCAACACAGCTTAAGTTTGCAGTGATGCATCTGAACAAACCAGAAGACATCCTTTGGGCAGAAGAGACCAAAGTAAAGATGTCTGATCATAATGCACAAAACAAACACAGTGTATCAGCACAAACAATTCATACCAGCTTACAGCGTGGTGGTGGAGGGATCATGAGTTAGGCTTGTTTTGCAGCCACAAGTCAATGAGTTGACCATGAGGTGCTCTGTATATCCAAGTATTCTAGAGTCAAATTTGAGACCATCTGTCCAACAACTAAAGCTTGGCCCAAACCGTGTCATTAAACAGGACAATGATCCCAAGCACAGTAGAGAATCTACAGCAGACTGACTGTGGCTCAGTCAAAGTCCAGACTTTAACCTGATTGAAATGCTCTGGTGGGACTAGATTATTTTTAATATGTAGTGATATGTAAAACCTTGAAAAAGGGTGTACTTGCCTTTAATTGACACACATAAAATAGGCAGCTTCACGGCAGCACTAAGCTAGCACACACACATTGAACGAAGTCAGTGTTCCAGCCATAAAATGTATTTAATCTTTTTAAAAAATGTAGCGTTATCTCTGAGCCTGCTCTTCCTGTGCGTCAGAATTGGATAGTTTAACAATTTAAGTTTAACAATTTCTCTGCAGCTGAACATTCTTTACAACTTTGAAGGTCTTCCTAAAAATGAATCAGTTCAGATGTAAAGAACATTCTTATTGACAGCTACAAAAACAAGAAGCAGGGCAGCAGTTAGCGTCTTACTTCTACACCTGCAATATTAAACTCAAAAATCTAAATCAAATGATGTGTGTGTGTTTGTGTGTCCAGGCGCATGTGTATATGTGGCAAGACAAAGATAGAAACAGATGTGTATTTTTTCTCACCTCTTGCTTTGTAGAACAATACTGAAGGTGATAACAAGCAGAGCCACAACGCCAACTCCAGTCACCAGAATCAGCACCAGCAATTTACCTGCACAGGTAAAACACACCTTGAGTCACCGTCCCTCTCCTCCTCCCCTGCAGCTTTACTCCTTCAGTGACACATTTAATTGGGAAAAGGGATGTTTTTTTAACAGAGGAAATATTTTGTGGTGTTGTGGGTGGGCCTAAGGGGCTTGGACCCACCAATTTAACAAAGAGCCCATCAGGACTGTCTGTGAGAGAGAATTTCCTCGATTTCATGTTAAATGATTATAACAAATACAATTAAAAATAAAAAATGAAAAAAGACTGTCGTTTTCCAATCTTTGAAGATAACATTCATTAATTTATCATTCACACCAATCAGAACAGGCCATTTCACACGAGCTGATGCATGTTAAGCAAGCAGGAGTCATTCAGCAGAGAATGAAGAAACTTTCTTTAATTTTTTTTCTTTTGCATTGCATACTGCTGTGGATGCATATCTTGTGACATGGCATGATGCTTATTGAAGCAGCATGGCTCTCTCCTGCTGTTTAAAAGATATTTACACTAGCCTTAGGGGAAAAAACTAAATTTCCCTGAGATTGTTAATAAATGGGTCACATGTATTTTACACAGTAGCTTTTTTTCACAGTAGAACTACACAGAGCTGAACATTTCTGCGTATCGTTCTCTTTGAAAGCAGAGGCAGTTTCTATTGAGAGAAGTTAATGAATTTAAATACAATGAGCCTCTCGATTGATGAGAGTCAATGTAGCTTATCAAACAGTCTCTTTCTTCAGCTCTCTTTCACTGTGATCTAGCCTATATGATGGAAATAATTCAAATAAGACAGGATTTATTTAATTTCAGTTGGATTTCAGTGTCTAGCCATCCATCCATCCATCATCTATGGAGTAGTAGATCTAATCTGAATCCCTCCCAAATAACTGAAGTTCTCACCCGATCACTGAGGGAGAGCCTCTTTCAGTCACTGCCCACAGCTTGTGAACTGGCTTATATTATTATTTCTAATGTACAGCAAAAATAACAGTGATTGATTGGGTACTGCTTCCTTGATTGATACAGGCACATGTACCTGCTTGTAATAAATAGAAGTGGTAGCATTAAAAACATTAACTTCTGTAATGTGAATCCTCAGCTCAAATAGATCTGATCCATTCTGTCCAAATTCAGAATCCTGGCACTGCACTGAAAGAAATGCTGTTTCTATGCCTGAAAAACTGTCTTTTTTTGTTTGTTTTTTTAAATTTGTTTTTTAAAACAACATTGCATGTAAAAGAAATATGCTTAATGTGCTTAAAAAGCTTAGCATGTGTCTGCAGGATTAATGTCTAGTGTCAAGCTGTAGATGTTTGAATCCTTCCTCCTGTGCCACAGCACTACTGAGTCTGTGTTGAGAGCTTTTAACTGGATGGTGTTTTTTTTAAGTTATTGATGTCTTGTCATTGCCTGTACTCAATGCAATGTGATTTTATGCCTGCATTATAAAGCTTTAGTTAGGATCTACAATAAAAATAGGTGCTTAACTTCTTTGTACTTGCAATAAAATTTGTTCAAAATGAATCTCACGAGAAACCCACAAAATATAATTTAAAAATGCAGAAACATACTGTGTTCACTGCAATTAAAACAACAATAAATGTAAAAATAAGAAACACTTGAAAGTGAAAACCAGAAGCATGTAAATCAGCACCGTTACTCCGTCTGGCTGCTGATGTACCTGCAGACTGCCTCGGGGGGATGCTCATCACCAGCGTGGCGCTCCAGTCACTCCACAGCTTGGAGTGCTGCGCACGGCAACGAACTCGGACCACGTAGTCGTCAACAGGGAGTCCAAACAGCTCCACCTGAGGCTCACGCAGAGGATACTTCCCCTGCAAACAGACAACATGTTCTGTGACATGCAGACCATAATGAACTACTTTATATGTAAAACTCTGTCTAAAGAAGAGTAATGAACTCAGTGTAACGTGTATAACATTTTCTGCCACATTGTTTTACACAGGATTTTGTTAGCAAATTTTTTTTAAGTTCTTGGTTCGTTTGTTTTGTATCTTGAGATTCTGTGTGCTCAATTTAGGGTCTCTCCTCTTTTTTCCTTGTTGAAGTTTTCCATCCTCATCACATTTTTGTTTGAGCTTGTTTTTTCTAATGTCTATTAATTAAATTCTGTACAAGATTCAAAATATTATCTTTTATGTAGATGATGCACCCAGCATTTTCCTCACACCCACAAGCTAGTTTCTCATTCACCTGAAACCAAAACTCGATTAAAACAAATGACTGTAATCTCACATTTGAATCAGTTGTCTGCGCTTAAATTATTTTTAAAAGTAAAATAAAATAAAATAAAGACAAATATCACCAATTTAATTCAGAAACACACCTCAGTGATGTAAAGATTTCTTTTCTTTCCTGAATAAATATCCAGAACTGTAAATGTAAAGATCTTCCCCCAAGAACTTTTTTTCTTTTCTTCCATTTGTATAAAAACTCATCTGTAGTTCATTATTACTTCTCTCTTTACCTTCCAGTTGTCTGGCTCGGTAATACGTCTGTACTGCAGCTCATAGACCAGCGTGATCCAACCGTACTGCACATGGGCAGGCACCGGGTAGGTCCAGGAGATCAGCGCATTGTGGCCCATTTCATCACCACCGACGTCTGTCAGGTTGTAGGTCAGGTTGACTGGTGTTTCCGTCTGAACTGTGAACAAAAAAAGGATCCAGAACATGGTAAATACTAGTGTATCAGAATTGTCAAAATTCTGGGTTCTCTTTTCTCTTAGACTTGGGTAGGAACTATTAGT
>NW_005187895.1:135503-146129 GCF_000239375.1 Pundamilia nyererei
TCTATTCATATTAATGTACAGAATTCACCTGCTTGCTGCTACTACTGCACATTCACCCAATGTATATACTATATATATATATATAATGTTCTTCCTCTACCCCCCCTCCCCCCCCATTTTTGCACATGTCGAGGTGCGTGTCAGGCTACATTTCACTGTGTGTTATACTTGTATAACTATGCATGTGACAAATAAAGAACCTTGAACTTGAACTTGAAGCATATTGGGAGGCTTTGAGAGTACTGTACAGGGATATAATATAAACACTACACTCTCTATATTTTAACATTAAAAAATGTCAAACTCACTATGTAGTGAGTCGTGAAAATGTATTGGAGTGTTCTCATTAAAACGCTAATTGAAATTCGACATCAAAGGGTATTTGTCAGAGGGAAATTCACCCTCTGACTGATTCATCTAAGGTGTGTTTGCTTCTTCTTAGGTGTGCAACATTTCAGTAATGAGTCATGAGAATAATTCGTTTCTAACACTGAAACTGTAACCTTTAATTCAATTCCAGTGAAAACGCCTATCTGCAGCTGTTAGCTGAATCTCCTGCATGGCTGTGATAAGAGCGACGTCTCTGACCTCCCCTGACATCTGAGGCACACAAAAAAAAGAGCACTACACTGCTGGTCACAGGACGCTGCTTCACGCACGTGTTCAATGATAATGATGCCAAGCAGACCTCCGATCTGCAACCCCTCAAAACCAGCTCAGAAAGTGGACTGCTCTGGTCCAAATATGCAGCATCTGGATAATAACAGACACTCAGTCCCCAGTAAATGAGATTAGCAGCTGGTCATTACACGCAGAATCTCAATATAAGCAGGGTCTGAGGCCTTTAAAAAACTTCCCTCAATTAAGGAATGACCTTGTGAATCTTATATTTAAGTAAGAATGAATGGCTGCTAATAGACTCAATATGAAGTGAAACAAGATTCTAATTACATCAGGAGCTCACTCACATGGTTAACCTTGAAATGCTCCACAGCTAAATTACTTCAGTTCAGACTGAGCATACTGAGAGATTCTGAGGCTGGTTTTATTTATTAATAAATAATAACTATTTATTATTTATTTATTAACTTTATTGTTATCTTATATTATTATGGTAAACATGATAAGCAATAATAGATTTTGAAATGGTCAAATTAGCACTGTTCGTATATTTGTGTAGGTATAAAGAAGACTCTCTGAAATTAGGAAATGGGGCGATTCTGATGTGGCAGCTATGCTGTAGCTCAGGTGGCAGAGCAGGTCAGCCACTAATCAGAAGGTCGGTGGTTCGATCCCAGGCTGCCTCCTGGCTGCATGTATCCTTGGGCAAGATACTAACCCCATGTGTGCCTACTGGTGGTGGTCAGAGGGCCCGGTGGCGCCAGTGTCCGGCAGCCTCGCCTCTGTCAGTGCGCCCCAGGGCAGCTGTGGCTACAATGTAGCTTGCCAGTGTGTGAATGTGTGTGTGAATGGGTGAATGTAGTGTGAAGCGCTTTGGACTAGAAAGGGACTAGAAAAGCGCTATACAAATGCAGGCCATTTACCATTATTATTGTTATGTATTATCTTACAACGCTTCAGTAAGCGATAGGCAGGTTGCTTCTCTAAGACCATTGCTGATGTCTTTCCTTCTTGGCATTGAGTTACCGCACACCTGAATGTTCCTGACTAGCAAACTCCCAAAACTTTTATAGAGGTGCTCACACTTGCTGATGAAATGTAAAATATTTGAATTTAAAAAGGGTGAAATTTTATTTGACCATGACTGTATATTTGATTAAGTACTATGATTTGTTTCTGTCATAAATACCTTTTAAAAACTAAAAAGGCCTTTCAGAAGTAAAGACATTTTATGTGAAATCAAATTTCATACTTTTTAAAACTTCTTAAGAATGCATGGGAACCCTGATTTATCTACCTCATGTGGAGACATATAATTACATTCCCCTTTTTTCACACAACTAGATTTCCATTTGCTTTGTAGACTTGTGCTTAAGTGTTACTTTTTCCTGCCATTAACAGAATAAATCCAATTTAGCCAAGAAGTCAGCAATCATGTCAGTCGGGACGGTGAGTCAGTGGAACAGGGCAACGGGATGTGAGTAGAGGTTATTAAGCCTTAAAACATATTCTGGCAGAAAGCAACAGGCTCTGAAAATAAGTCAAGAGAGCAGTGCTGGGAGAAAACCATTAATCTTGTGAATTCATAAGTGAAAACATTTATTTTGCCACTCAATCTGCTCTCAATGCTGCTGTTTCTTTCCAAACTGACAGCTGCTCATTAAAGATGTTAAATGTTAAACTAGATCCATTTAAATAGAGCTGAAGAAGCGCATTCAGGTATGGCACTGTGCCATAATGAAGGAGACGAGGAAATCACTTTAGCTTTGGACCAAAGCAAAGTAAAATTTGTTTTCCCAAATTGAATAGGCTCTGTAATAGAATGAACAGCTTTCTAATCTGCTTGATTTGTTGCCATTCCAGCTAAAAATGGAATTAAGAGCCAAGCCAATTGGTAATGTATTTTCTGATTCAGGAATTTAAATGTATGTAAGTTGTGAGGAGACAGCAGACAGTGTGTTCTGCAAAAGTACAAATGGAAAGTGCCAAAAGAGCCAAATGTTGACAACACAGCATTCTGACCTGTCATCCAAACATGGTCCCTCTAGGTTACAAAAAAAGCATAGCCAAAACACTTACATACAAACCAATGTGTGACATCACTGTGGCTGTGTCCATCTGTTATATACAGTTTATGTGGAAAAGGTATTCCCTCAGCAGACGGTACTTGTTACAAGACAATTTTAAATCAAAAACACGACCTGTCCAGACGAGGTTATGTGTTGAGGGTAAGTACCATGGTGATTCAGCCAGATAGCCACAACGCTTCCTTTAATCTCCCTTCATAGCGCACACCTCACATCCCCCTATTATCCTCTATTTAGGTTCAGGATTAATCCAATCCAGATGAAGTAGGTGGGTAATTATTCACGCCATCACAGTGACTATTACAGTTGTTATTAACTCCTAGTTCTCGGCAAACTGGCAGCTCTGTCAACTGTCAAGTTCTCTTTGTCTTTTTATGAACTTGAAGATGAGCCTAAAGATCCTCCTCTGTCCTTGAGTGTTAATTTTTTTTAATGAATGGTGTGATGTAATGATAAAGAGGTCAAATTTACAGCTGTACTTAGTTAGGGCTAATTTTGAGCAAGGACAAAACCTGTTATTGAATAAAGGTCATATTGAGCTGCTTATACTAATAACACATTTGGTGGCTTTTTACCAGATACACATAAAATTACAGCTCAATTATGATAACAGTGAGGAAAAGTTAAAAACCTACTGATTTCCAGTCCAAAGTCCTTTGGCTCTTCGTGTACAAATGTTTTTCTGTTTCTGATTTATATCGAGTTTGAGATTAGAACAAGTTCTCCTTTCCGTGAACTTGCTGTGAATTATCTTATTTATGCAATCTTTTAAGTTTTCCAGGAGGTAAAATGAATTAAAGCCTGCAGACAATAAAGTCATCTCACTTTTGCCCTTTATTTCGCTGCTGATTTGACCACAAAAAAAATGGGTTTATCAATACTCAGACATGAATTTTGAAGCATTGAAACTCGCTCTGTTTTCGTCTGTTTTCTTGTATCACTTTATTCTCAATGTTAGTCAGTAAATAAGAGGTCGCAAGGAGAAATCTGTGCCAAAATCCATTTCCAATGGAATCAAATTCCATTTAACAGAACAGTTTTGTTGTTCGCCGAATAACAAACAAACCAAATCAAAACAAAAAGAAACAAAAAAACTGAACTTCTGTGTAATGGAGTCATATAATTAGTTTGAATCAGCATTTTTAACCCAGATCCGACCCCTTACCTATTTCCGCCACGTCCAGGCAGTGCTGCTTGGAGGTGTAGTTTCTGTGGGTGGTTATGGCGGTCACGGTCAAACAGTACACCATCCATATAGATGTGTGGCTGCTGTCAAAGTGGCAGCTGTTGGGGCCGCCAGTCACATAGTCTGGACATTCCAGTTTGGCTTCCTTCCTTCACAAAATCAAAGAAAAAACACATTTAGATAAACACTAACAAACAAAAGGGAAATCAGTAAATTAACACTGGACATCTTTTTAAACTATACTTGGGATTTCTTTTCTTTTTGGCTTTTTTAACAGTCTAATTTTGTCTAATTTCCAAGCAGGTTTGCAATAATTTATCACACTTATTGTAGCCATCATGAAGCCAAACATCCAACCAGAGGGCTGAAGAACTGTTTTCAGCCAAAAGAAAAACAAGGTATCCCACAACAGATGGTCTCACTCCTGAGGACCTGAGGTTAACACATGGAGATGGAGATGGACATGGAGACACACAAATTCTGGGGAAAGTTCTCGATCAAGCCCCAAACCAAAACTGAATCCAGTCCTGACCTAGTAGTCCCAACATCTGAAACCAGCTTAAAACCAGGTTAAAACCATTATAAAGAAATGGCCAAATCAAAGCCCCAAATCAGGTTCAACGTTAGGCTAATGCCTCAAATTGATCTTAACTGTAATATTTTAAGGAACTTGTCTTTAAGTTTTGAAACTTTTCTATATGGAGGATAATCACAAGCTTATGTTTAACCTTATTAGCATGTTTGTATTCAGTCCTAGTGAGGGTATTTCATGTAAATAAAAAGTGTGTAATGGCAGTTTAATATATTAAAACACAAACAGCACTGAGGTGTGCCTGCAGAGTGTAATCTCCCTCTCTGAGCTGTGACTTTATTCCTAGCTGCTTTGGTGTTTAGTAAGATTTTGTCTTTTTTTTTTTATCAGATAATCCCTGATCTACATTTGTTTTCCCAAACAAACATACAAAGTGCAGCAGGAGATGAAACAACAATCAGTTGGAGCTCTGAAGCCACGTGGTGGTCAAAAGCACAATCCAATTTGTCCTGATTAGTGGCAGCGTTTTCTTTGCTGTGGCTGCCATCTGGGCCAGCTGGCATCTGTTTGAGGCCACGTGAGTCTGCGTTCAGGATTTCAGAGCAGCTTGGAAATATTGACCTTCTTAAAAGCTTCCCGGTGACGCGAAGCACGAGAAATCAAACTGCACAAACTCACCTGACCCAGAAACTGACCCAGTGTGCTGCTGATCTGGGGCTTCTTTTATAGTTTCACAAGGCTAAAACAAGGCTCTTATTGTTTGTTAGGGTGGATGTTTTATAAGGTTTTATAACACAATATGTGGGTTAGTGTAAAGCATTGATGAAATTTGAAACAATTTGATTACAATTTTTAAAGCCTTTTAGTCCCTCAGTCTCAAACATATGCACTAAGGCCACCAGTCAACACCTATCTACTGTTTATTTTAGTCCTAGTTAACTGTGAGATGTGGAGTTCATACTCTTTGGAGTAGGTGAGGATGTGGGTGACTTCCTCTCCGTCTGTCAGGTTGCTGAGTGGATGCCACCAGCAGGTGAAGTCCTCCATGTTTGGCGAGCGGCAGAAGTAGATGTGAGGCCTTGTCGTGGTGCCACCAGTCGCCTCTGTGGAGTCACACATGGGTGGAGTTAGAGGAAGTATGATGAAATTATAGTCTGCTCACCACATCTTTCTTCCTCAAGCCCCTCAGTTTAATTCATTCTGTCTGTTACAAGCCATTTCAGCTACTTCCTCTTTAAGGTCATCCTCCCTTTGACCTAACATTCATTTGACTGGCTGTCTGTCAGTTTGAAATATTTGGCCACATTTGTGCCTGTGATATCATACAAGGCCAAGAGTAGAAAAAAACTGAACCTGAGTGTCTGAAACCTGAAATTTTGCTCACAATGAACACCTGTATATACAGTGACCTTCATTGTTTTAAACTTGTATGTATGACACACAATAAGAAATGGCAGCTGTGGTGCAAAAATCATTGATGATTACAGTATGCTAACTATCATCCAGGTTAAGAAACAGGTTAAAGAAACATTTGTAGAAATGAAATGTGCACAAGATTCATAAAGAACTCAGGAAGCTTTTACTTTTTGTTTTGTAGATTTAAGCAATGCCTTTGTCTTTTTAAAGTATGTTAATTAAGAAGTAGGACAACTGAAGCAAACATGGCCCACATGACTGCAGCAAACTGAAAACTATTACAATCATTTCTAAAAACACGTCCTCTCTTTTTTATGATTTATTGAGAGCAGACTGATGATAATTCAATTTCTTTCAAATTAAATATAAAAGACAGAGACAAAGTGGGCATACAGCTGTGCTCCACAGTAACTCTTTGATCAATCGGCTCTTCTTCAGGCACAGCAGGGATTTTGGAGACTCACACTGTGAATACAAACACAGTGCTCTCTAAAGCATGACACTCTTTCACAAGCAGAAAAACAACTGGCCGAAAACAGGGGCAGACAAATCAATCAAGCACTCATCAGCCACACGTGAACAGTTGGCGAGTGTCAAAAAACGCCCTGCGCCAAAAAGGAGGCAGGAAAAAAATGTATTGATAAATAAATAAATGTTCAGAAATAATTAAAATAAATGAATGAACATATCAGTTGAATGATATATAAATATTTATGGATTCATTTATATTTCTGAAAAAAAAAACCCCGTTGTAGTTGTAGTTTCAATTAACAATTTTGAATTTATTTTGGAATTCTCTAATGTACAGAGTTATACATACAGACTCAAATATATACTCACTTAAATCTTTCAGTGATGCTGAGGGTTCTGCAGAGTCTTTTAACTTTTTAAGGCGTATTAACTTCTTATTAGTGATCATTACTGACTACAAGTGGTTGCTTCATTGTTCAGCACAACAGCACTAATTAACAGCAATCACTGGACTGACTGACACTCAGAACAATGGGAAAATTCAAGGAACTTAGATTAAGATTTGCAGATTTACACAGGTTAGGAATGTCTCTTGGAGCCATTTTGTAAACAACTGGAAATTCCAAGATGATCAGTTCAGCATTTCAAGAATTTGTATCTGTAACTTTTTTGCAACACTTTAAAGTTTGACTGAAATTTACAGCTGCCCACATGGACAAGCCAAATGCCTTCTGGAGAAAAGTTTTGTGGTCAGACAAAAGAAAGTTTGAGCCGCCTGGCCACAACGACAAGAGGTATATTGGTAGACAGAGGTATGTAAACACAGTTGTACTAGCATATTACGTCTCAAGCAGAACAATGATTTAGAAAAAACAAAACAAAAACAAATATGTGGCCAGGTGCTTAAAACATGTGCTGAGCAACTCTGCAGTGTTTTTTCTTATATCTTTCTTTTATCACTTCAGCAACAAAAGGTTTCCCGAGGTATGGAAAAAACATCTTTAGTGATGAAGTCTTTTGAATAAATTATCAGGAAGGAGATCCTGCAGCAGGTAGAAAAGCTTATCGGCCCACTACAATTTGCATACAGGCCGTGTAGGGGTGCTGATGATGCAGTGGTCACTCTGTTAAATTTCCTATATTGCCATCTTGATGGTGCCAAAGCGTCATGCTCAACTCTCATTTATTGTTTTTTCTTCAGCTTTTAATACTATCCAGCCACATCATCATCATCATCAACTTTATTTATAAAGCACTTTAAAATAACCACAGCTGACACAAAGTGCTGTGGAACTGTAAAATAAAATTACATGAGATATAAGTAAAAAACAAATAAAAGAAGAGTGGAATCATTAATTAAATAACTACTTCAATTAAAAGAGAAACGAAGTCTCACTGAGGTTAAAAGCCAAGGAATAAAAGTGGGTTTTAAGATGTGATTTAAAAGTGGACAGTGAAGGGGCCTCTCTAACATGCATGGGCAAATTATTCCATAACTTTGGAGCCACAATAGAGAAGGCCCTGTCCCCTCTGAGCTTCCTCCTGGATCTCGGTACCTCCAGGAGCAGCTGGTCAGCTGACCTGAGAGACCAACAGGGTGTGTGGGGATGAAGAAGCTCAGAGAGGTAAGGCGGGGCAAGACTGTGAAGGCATTTAAAAACAAACATAAGAATTTTAAAATTAACTCTAAAAGACACAGGCAGCCAGTGCAGAGAGGCTAGCACGGGGGTTATATGCTCTCTTTTTCGAGTTCCTGTTAGGAGTCGTGCAGCCGCATTTTGAACCAGCAATGAGAGCAATGACTGACTGACCCCCACATAAAGTGAGTTACAGTCGTCCAGGCAGGAAGAAATAAAAGCATGGCTCACTGTTTCAAGGTGCTGCCTCGAAAGAAAAGATTTTACTCTTGCCAGTCGCCTTAAATGATAAAAACTGGACTTAGTTAGGACTTAGACACATAGCTTAGCTGATGAACTTCTTAACCAGTCTAAACTTGATTTTAAGCTTGTTGGCTGGATTTTAGACTTTTTAGCTGACAGGTCTCAGTGTGTGAGAGTAAACGGCTGTTTTTCCAAACAGCTGAACTCTTCTACTGCTTCACCACTGGGTTGCTGCCTCTCCACTTTACTATATATTTTGTACAGTAATGAATGTCGCAGTACACAGGCTAACAGGCATCTCATTACAGATGCCGATGACACAGTCATGGTAAGCCTCCTTCATGGTGAAGAGGATTCCCATGGGCCTGTTGTGGATGAGTTTGCTTCTTGGTGTGATCAGTCATTTTAATGATCAACACCTTGAAAACCAAGGACATGGTTATTGACTTCAGGAAGTCATCCTCCCATCCTGCACTAACAGTGGTAAATGGTGCAGCCATTGAACTGGTGGACAGTTATAAGTATTTGGGGGTTGTTCTTGATAAGACTCTTTGAGCCACATCTTGCTGCTACAGTGAAAAAGGTTCAACAAAGACTACTTTTTAAGGAGATTGGGTTTTAACGTTTCTTCTGAAATAATGACCCTTTTTTTTTAAATAAAAGTTTTATTGAATCTGTTTTATTTGTTCTGCATCATTGCTTGGTATGGTAATATGTCTTTTAACAATAAGGCCAGACGTAGCAATCTGGTTAAAGTGGCTGGTCAGATTTCAGGGAGGTCTCAGGTCCAACTTGTGGACTTTTATAACAGGCAGGTGCTGAGGAAGGCCACCTCTGTCATGTTATGCTCAGACCATCCTCTCTTTAATGATTTTCAGCTGCTTCCCTGTGGTCGTGGGTATAAAGTGCCTCCGTTGAAGTCTAAGAGACATAGCGTGCCTTTTGTACCTGCTGCTATAATCAAGGTTAATAATACTAAACCATAAGGGTTGTTGCCATTGCACATTTGCATTTTTTTTATGAAAAATTTGGTCTGTTTTCTCTGGGCTTTGTGTTGTGTTTCTTTGTTTTCGTCTCTCTGTATGAACAGACTGCAAATCAATTTCCCACTGGGGACAATAAAGTTACCATTGACTACTGACCAAACACAAGACAAAAGAAAAACAGATAAAATCTGTTTTTTGAGTGGATGAAGTAGGCTAAGATTAACCTTCTGGAATGAACATCCCAAATCCTCAACACCATCTATATTGACATTTTGTGTACCGTGCTTTAAACCCAGGTCTGTGCCAGAAAACCAACCAATTTAAGCTAATGCTACCAATTCTGCCAAGAAGAGGGGTCAAATATCCAGCCAGAAGGCTTTTGACCCTGTGTGGATTAGAAAAAAAATCTAAAATAAGTTCAGACTGGAGCACCCAGTGCTTGTTTTTTAAATTCATTAAAGATGTGTGCGTGCAATCATTCCACCCACAGAAATCATTAAAGCTCAAAAATTACTATGACATTCCATGAAACTTCTGTCCATCAATGTGTATATAAAGACATTTTTTGCTTTTCTATTAAAAAATAATAATAATAACAGAATAAAAGAATCTTATAAATGAAAAATGTATTGTTTGCTTGCTTTAATTTAATCTAAGTGTGGGACAAGTGAACCTTTTAAAGCTAATTTGATCAGATCACTTGTGTAAACCTGTCTCTGTTGGGTCACATCTATTCATTTCCTTTCTATTCTTGTGTTTATTTATACTGTCTCAGCCCAGCCTAAGAACAGCAACAAGGAGAGGGAGACTAGTGAGGTGGTGACTTAGGACAAAAACCTAATGTATTGTAAACATATTATACATGACAACACAGCATGGTAGTTATTAATAAAACACTGTGGGAGCACAGCAGTGTGTCAACTTTGCCTTTATTACACACAAACTATTAAATCATGTTAAATCATTAAACAATACCTGCAGGGTCTCTGTATCTCTGCCACATGCTGGGGGCAAACATCCCAGCTATTATTTCTGCACCTTAAGACATTTTGCATCTAATAAAAGACGGAAATTAAACCCCACGTTTCTTATCATAATCTACACAGGAAGGAAAACTTGCTAAAAAGTTGTTCACCGCTTTGTTTTCCGTATCTCCTGAGCCGTTTTTGGCAAAGTCGCATTGCTGAAACTAACCGGCCGAAGCAGCTTCGGTGCCAACACGTGCGAACTGCTGGAGAGAAAATCAAATCTTTCGTCCCAGTAAACACATGAAAGCATCTAATGAAAAAGCTGTGACTGACTGGATAATGGAAAGGTAACGAAATGGCTATCCAGTCAGACTGCTAGATCTCACACTCACACACACCCCACATACATAAAGTGGGAAACAACAGGGAGGAAAATCAATTATCCAGCTGTCATCTCTCATCTGCTTCACCTCGACAAA